>NW_026329845.1:0-529 GCF_001194135.2 Octopus bimaculoides
ATATATATATACATGTTTATATATGTATTTATATATTCATGTATGTGTTGAGCACTCATTCACACTGTTCGATATTAGTGTGTATATATAAAACTACATGCAGACATTTACTCATACAAATAGTACACACACACATCAATGTACATTCATATACAGTATATATACACGCATAGTTCCTTACATATATATAGTGTCGGCACATACACAGAAATACAGACGCGCGCATACGCACACATATTTACGAAATTCTGTCAGGCAGGATCACTGCTTTACGTCATGTGTCACTTACATAAATACATACACATACACACACGCATAAATACATATGCATAAATACATATGCATACATTCGCACATGCGTAAATACATACACAAATAAACGTGCAGGCACACACACACACTCACACACACATCGCGAATGCACGAGTAATTATTTCGTCAGTAAGAGACGCACATGTTTCAACACTACGAAGTCATATCTTACACACATAGACAGACACACCACAAAACACACACACACACACACACA
>NW_026329846.1:0-208 GCF_001194135.2 Octopus bimaculoides
AAAAACTAACAGTGTTCATAATGATGATGCAGAATAATAATAGTATTGAGAATGATGACAACAACGATGACGATGATGACGATGATGATGATGATGGCGATGATGATAAGGAGGTTGTTGATGAGGTTGATGGTGATGATAATGATGATGATGATAATAAGGTGGTTGATGATGGTGATGATGATGATGTTGATAATGACGATGATAA
>NW_026329847.1:0-478 GCF_001194135.2 Octopus bimaculoides
CATACATACATATATACATACATAAGTACATAATATAAACATACACGCACACACGCACACACGCACACACACACACATATGTCCAAATATTCTATGTATTTATATAGCTGTCCATCTATGTGTATATCTGTTTATTTACACCTATATACAAGGACACAACATACACTTCTATCTATCTATCTATCTATCTATCTATCTATCTATTTCACTTTCTTTCTATTTTTCTACCTTTATCTGTTCTTTAATCTAGATCCAATATGTCTGTGTTCAGTAAACCAACCATTAGATGACAACAAACTGAATAGACGTAAACAATGCCTTTACATTGCTTATTTATAGGACACCATGGCCGCCGTTCCGTGCCGTCTCTACCTCTCTCCACCACTCACAGCTTTTCTCATCTCTTTCCGGTCATACATCATACATACATAAATGCATGCATACATACAAAATATATATTATATATATATGTATAGGT
>NW_026329848.1:0-334 GCF_001194135.2 Octopus bimaculoides
GGTAGATATGTCATTCATATATATATATATCTGTCATATTCTCTCTTTATTTACATTTTCTTTATATTTATAGTATTGTAGATTATATTTGCACATGACCCCCATTAAAAAACAAACAAACAAACATATTCTCCTTATATTATTATGCGTTCTGTATATTATTTGTACATAACGCATTAAAAAAAAACTGATACATTTATAATTTTTTTGTATCAAAATGTTTTTCAAAAAAAGTTATTTCCCCCATAAATTTCCCATCCGATTTTACACCATTCGATCATCGCATCTCGATCTTTACATTCTGTGTAGTCAGCGAAATGTTATCTTCCACATA
>NW_026329849.1:0-204 GCF_001194135.2 Octopus bimaculoides
GGTCCAGCTTTGATTTAAAAACCCCTACATCTACTTTGTGCAGGTTTCTCTTTGGGAGAATATTAAAAAGCTGTTGGCCCCTGAAACCCAAACTGTTGCAGTAACTGGTCCTGAAGCGCGATGGTATTGCTGAGATCTTTGGCACTATGCAGTCTCGTCCCGTTCTAGCATTGGTGTAGCTTTCAATGCCAACATTTGGCACAA
>NW_026329850.1:0-499 GCF_001194135.2 Octopus bimaculoides
CTGTGAAGCACGAACTTGAAGGGGACGAAGTGGTGCGTGCGTTTGCTCGGTGATAGCCAAGGAAGGAAAAGATTATTGACCGGAAGCATGTGACCATGCCGGTGTAAAAGTAAGAGAGAGAGTGGTAGAGGGAGAAACAAAGGGAGGAAGTAGAAGAATAGGTGAGCAACGAGAGGAAAAGAGAAAGAGAGGAAATACGAGGGGGAAAAAAGAGATACGTAGTAGTAACAGAGGAAGAACGAGATGGGTAAAGCGAGATACGTAGTAGTAAAGAGGAAGAACGAGAGGGGGAAAAAGAAAGAGAAAGAGATAGAGTAGCGTCGGAGGATATAAGTTTACGAAAACTACTTACAGTTGGAAGACGCTGCGTTCAATCATGTAAAAACAAATAGTAAATGAGTATATGCACATATACGTACACGTATGTGCATACCGACATCCACCTGTATGTACAGGACATTGCAAACAAACGTAGACGAGAAAACACACGAGCCACATA
>NW_026329851.1:0-363 GCF_001194135.2 Octopus bimaculoides
ATGAATCTGAATTATGTTTGTATATTAATATGTTACAAATATGTAAAATATGATCATTATATACACTATATATGAATCTGGTATATATTGTAAATATTTATGATATATAATATACATGTGTATATGATACATAATATAAATATATATCATAAATACGTAGTTGATATATATATATATATATTCGTATGTGTGTGGGCGTGTGTGTGCTTATAAGTATTTATGCATATGCATATGATGTATAATATATACATATATATATTATATATTATATATGATATAAGTAAATATGTAAATATTAATTCAATTCATATATACGCACAAACATAAATGTAAATGCACACATATATATATATATATATATAT
>NW_026329852.1:0-759 GCF_001194135.2 Octopus bimaculoides
CTCTCTTTCTCACTCTCTCTCTCTCTCTCTCCTAGCTCAGAAGCACCATGGATCCAATGGAAAACACTTAACTGAGAATGAGAACGGGACGATGAAAAGATGTTTTGGTCAAATGGGGGCTACAAGACTAGTCCAACCACCTTTAAATGTGAAGAAGCAGACCACACTATAGAGCGCTGCCTTATTTTCCATTTACTGCCCAACCTTTGGGATAAAAGAATCCTTACGAAGTTCAATGAAAAGGCAAAGAACCGCGTAAATAAATGGTAAACTGTTATATAAGCAACATGCTTCGAAGAATCAGAGGGAAAAAAAAGCAGAGAATGAATATTTCCAACATTAGATTTTTAATATAAAAGTTAAATGATTTTGATAAAAGTATTAATATAAAAATAGATACAGCGTTGCATTTATCTACTTCAATGTCGGTAACGTGTTTAAATGTTAGCAAATATGATTGATAAATTAATATTTCGGAAGCTGGTTTTCATTACCTTTTACAAATATTATTTTCAGAGTTAATATTCCCAGTTGTTTACATCAACATGACGTTATTGATAGACTTATTACTGAAATATCAAGTTACACCGCAAACTGTTAAATGTTACAGTTAAAATCTCTGTTAATCATTTAAGCCAAACCAATAATAATAATAATAATAATAATAATAATAATAATAATAATAATAATAATGATAATTATTATTATTATTATTATTATTATTATTATTATTATTATTATTATTATTATTATTATAGA
>NW_026329852.1:1183-1764 GCF_001194135.2 Octopus bimaculoides
ATTATTATTATTATTATTATTATTATTATTATTATTATTATTATTATTATTATCATCATCATTATTATTATTATTATTATGAAGTAACAGAGAACTGGTATGAGCATGTACCGAGTAAAGTTATGCAGGAGGAGAGAAACGTAACGATACTCTGGGACTATGATTTTCAGACGGATCGTGTAATATTATCATCATATTGAATAAGAGAGACAAATACTGTCAGATCATTGATGTAGCCATACCAAATGACATGAATGTTGTGAGTAAAGAGGTTGAAAAAAATAATCAAGTACTCCGAATTGAAAGTGGAAATGGCAAGACTGTATGGAAAGCGAGAGGGTAATGTAAAAGTGATACCAGTGGTGATCGAAGTGTTGGGCTCAATCCCATTGAAACTTCTTAAGGCAACTGGAAATCCCATGCAAGATTGATGTCTTACAAAAAAACAGCCTTAATGGGCACAGCGCACATCTTAAGGAAAGTATTATCTGTCTGAGGTCCTTGTTATGACTTGACAGATGACTAAAATCCCCGGTGCATTTTTACTTACACTGTGTTACGAAGGAATAATAATAATAATA
>NW_026329853.1:0-663 GCF_001194135.2 Octopus bimaculoides
TACATACATACATACATTCCATTTCCAAGTAAGTTTATCTTAATACACACACACATATATAATATATATATGTGTATATATATGTTTATATATATATATATATATATATCATTGTGTTTGTCTCCATCACTTATGTTACTTGTTTACGAACACCGTAACTTAGCGGTAAGGCGAAGAGATCCGATACAGTAAATACCTGACTCATAAAAAAAAATCCATTCAACACGGTGCTCCAGTATGGCTGCAGTTCAATGACTTAATTATGATGTTTTAAACGTGGGAGTAAAATATGTATTACGATTTATTAAGCGTAGGGATAAGGGATGTGGTTGTGAAGGTTCATTAGAGCGTCGGAAAAAAATGCTTTGCGTTCTGAGTTCAAAAACCGCCGACATTAACATTGCCTTTCATACTTCCATTAAGATAAAGAACCAATCAGGTACTGGGATCGATATCATCGATTATCTCCCTGACTGAAAATGGGTGTCTTGTGCCTAAATTAGAAGCAATTAAATATGGGAATGTAATGATTATTACTATTTCTTAAATGTAGAAATAACGTGTTTATTTTCAAATTTTTCTCATTGTATTTGGAAGATTCGAAACACATGATATGAGGTCTCCCAGCATGTGAGCCCCTCGGGCGATTACCCCAGTAATCAT
>NW_026329854.1:0-237 GCF_001194135.2 Octopus bimaculoides
GGCAAAAAGTAGCGACAGACATCGTTACAGAGATACTTGCACGAGAAATCACTTCAAATATTAATAAACTTCACAAAGGTTATAGCTCCAGACTAAATCATAAACAATGAATAAATATTTATGATTAGCTTTAAAATATAAATTTTAAAAATGGAACCCAACATTTTCTGTAATCTGTTTGCAAAAATTACCCCATCTATCTATCTATCTATCTATCTATCTATCTATCTATCTATC
>NW_026329856.1:0-265 GCF_001194135.2 Octopus bimaculoides
ATATATATACACACATATACATACATACACACACACATACATAAATATGAACAAATATATATACACCAGTAAATATATATAGATTTATAATCCTAGGAATACAGAATAGAATTTCAATCTCTATCTCGTGTGTCATCTATGTGAATACCAACAACAAGCAAATCGCTGGTTAATTTAGAAGTAAAAAACGATTGCAGTGATCAGTAGGTGGCAACTTAACCCTTTAGCGTTCAGGTTAATTTGTCAAAAGTAATCCTTATTTATT
>NW_026329857.1:0-938 GCF_001194135.2 Octopus bimaculoides
TCACATAAGAACGAGATACTGCAGCACCCTCGGTTTCAGAGGACCTCAGCCTTTCAATGCCCTGCCAAAACATATGAGAGACATGCAAGACATGGATGCGGAGGTCTTCAAGACAAAACTTGACGCTCTCCTCTCCACGATACCAGATGAACCAATGGCTCGTAATGAGACGCAGTTTAGGGCAGCTATGTCAAATTCTCTTATACACCAGATGTGCCATCAAAACTCTTGATTGGGCGATGTCAGGTGGAGGAGAAGAGCCATGCAAGGAACGTGAAAATCACGGTTGTGCACCAGCATGACCGCAGCCACTTGGCTGAAACACATAAATAAATAAATAAATATATATATATATATATATATATTCTCCCTTGTCCCTCCCCTCTTTATACTCTTCTTTCTTTCTAGTACTATTTCTATATACTCTTCTTTCTTTCTAATACTATTTCTATATATTTTAAGATAACCTCTCTCTTTCAAATATCGTGCACCATGGATACCAGAGGACGAGACTTTGTACAGCGCCAAGTTGAGGCCAACAAGAAGATGAAGATGCGCCGAAACTGGCAGCTGGAGGAAGTTCGCCTTCTGGTACACGCATGGCCAAAGGATAACCAGCAAATGATCTAATAGCCGAAAGCCTGGATAGGTACAATTTCCACAGGTCAATGGCCCAAATTGATCGAAAGAAACTGGAGCTCATTCGTGAAACCGCACCTTGACCTCCTAGAAGGCATTATGAGAGACACGGACGCAAAAATGGACAGTGAAGACCCTGCACACTGTGCTCAGGCTCAGGAGGACCAAACGGATCACCAAGACAAGGCAGATGCCACCAGTGCTGTAGCCACTGATGAGGGATGCAATGACCATGGTGAAAACAGTCAAGCTGCACCACAAATGACAAAGACAGGAGAACAGACAAGAAGACGGTAAAC
>NW_026329858.1:0-617 GCF_001194135.2 Octopus bimaculoides
ATGTATCTTTCCAACCACACTGCATACTGTATATGTCTTATATGCGTGACATGTTATATCATGTGATGATATGCTACATGTGTGATATGCTGTGTGTGACATGACATACCACATAATGATATGCTACATATGTAATGTGCCACATATGCTGCATAATGATATGCCACATAAAGATATGTTACTTGTATGATGTATTATGACATGTGCTACATGTGTGCTATGCTGCATCATAATATGCTACATGTGTGATACACCAAATATTTCCAACTGCATACACCACCACACTCCTCTTATAGCTGCACTACACCCTATACAACATCCTTTCAGCTATATTTCATGCCACCATCTTAAAGATACACTACACAGCATACACTATCCTTACAGCTCTGCTACATCCCATACAACATGTCCTTACAGCTATGCTACTTTCCACACACTCTGTCCTTGCAGGTCACACTACACACTGCACACAATCTTCACAGCTATACCACACCCCACACACTGTCTTTATCACTACTTACTATACAATGTACCTGTACAGCTATACTATATCTCAAACACTGTGATAATGGCTCTACTCTACATTAAACTATACCCCATACACTGTCCTTGTGGTT
>NW_026329859.1:0-230 GCF_001194135.2 Octopus bimaculoides
GGGGTCGATGAATGACAAAAAGATTGATGGAAGTCAGGTTTCATTGAATGTGTGTAATATACCTTGCGGTGATTGTTTTGGCTCTTTGTACCCCGAGTTCACTTCCTGCCTTTTACATCTTTTGGGAGTCGATAAAGTACCAATCAAGTTCACTATCGATGCAATCGATAAACCACTTCCTCCTAAAATTGCTAGATTTGGGCCAAATCTAGAAGAAATTACTATTATAA
>NW_026329860.1:0-262 GCF_001194135.2 Octopus bimaculoides
TATATCTATGCATACATATATGTATATGCATAAATCTATATACACACACATATATATGTATATGTATATATATACATATACAAATGTATGTATGCATGAATGTTTGAATGGACGGATGATGGATGGAATGGATCTGTGATGTATGTGTGTATACACACACGTATATATATCTATGTGTATATACATAAACATATACATATATATGTGTGTGTGCGTTCCTGGGAGTATAAGTACGCGTTTGCACGTCCGCATATATATATAA
>NW_026329861.1:0-331 GCF_001194135.2 Octopus bimaculoides
GTGTGTGTGTGTGTGTGTGTGTGTGTGCGTGCGTTCGTGTGTGTATATTTGTACGTATGTGTGTGTGTACATATATGTGTGTGTGTACATATATGTATATTTATGTACTTATATGCTCACACACACATAAACACACGCATACGCACGCGCGCACATTATCCTAGTACTCATTAGTAAAGAGAGACACAAAAAAGAAAGAAGAAAGCCAAGGACTGCTGATGAGGTCACAGAAGTGTGACGAAAGAACTCTGGCCGAAATACAATTAACATAAAAGAAAGCTGCTGAAGCAAGTGAACACCAAATATATAGTGCGTGTGTTTTTATTGGCTA
>NW_026329862.1:0-225 GCF_001194135.2 Octopus bimaculoides
TGAATGTAGATAAATATACGTGTGAATATAAATGCATATAAAAATTTATGTGTAATTAAGCATGATTTTATACACAACGAATTATGTAAATCATATAAAATAACTAACCCATCACAACTAGATATACTAAATGATGAACATTCCATAATTATGCAAAAATTAGATATTGAAGACTGCACAGAAATATATACTCCAAACACTCCACACTTTAATCTAAAAGACCAT
>NW_026329863.1:0-539 GCF_001194135.2 Octopus bimaculoides
TAAGTAGGAAGGTAGACAAAACACAAACCCCTACAGGTAGATGGCCCTGCCCGATCTGTAGAAAAGGTGTAGGCAGAAACTATATAAGATGCACCAAGTGCAAGCTATGGACACATAAGAGGTGCAGCAATATCAAAGGAAGGTTAACTAGGAAGTTAGTTTTGTATGTAGCAGATGTTCAGGAGCTATAAACATTGTGAATGAGCAGAAAACAACTTCTGCCACATTCCAGGGAGAAAAACTAGACGTAGTTGATAGCTTCCACTATCTAAGTGACCAAGTTAGTAGTGGGGGAGGGTGCACTGAAAGTGTAGCTGCTAGAATAAGAATAGCCTGGGCAAAGTTCAGAGAGTTCTTACCTCTGCTGGTGACAAAGTGTCTCTCTCTCAGAGTAAAAGGCAGACTGTATGACGCATGAGTACGAACAGCCATGCTTCATGGCAGTGAAACATGGGCCGTGACTGTTGAAGACATGCGTAAGCTCGCAATGAATGAAGCCAGTATACTCCGATGGATGTGTAATGTCAGTGTGCATACTA
>NW_026329864.1:0-258 GCF_001194135.2 Octopus bimaculoides
TAAGGATGTCGAGCAAAACACCCATGTTTCCAAAGGTGAATTATTCAAACACCAACAAATTCCACTCAACACATTGGCTATGATGCTCCCCCACTACTTCTGCTCATGATCAGAGATGCACGTATTGTCAGCCACTAAGGGAAATGCTCAATTGGCTAAGGTCAAGCAACTGACAAGCAAATCAATAGTATTAAGCAGGATATTTGCTGTAAACCTATTATTATTATTATTATTATTATTATTATTATTATTATTATT
>NW_026329865.1:0-766 GCF_001194135.2 Octopus bimaculoides
GAGAGAGAGAGAGAGAGAGAGAGAGAGAGAGAGAGAGAGAGTAAATAAAAGGAAAGAGAAAGATCGCTGAGTGAAAAGGAGAGACAAAGATAAATATTTGAAAGAGTAAGTTACTTTAAGCATCATATATGCAAACCCATATATACATGCTTATACATACATAGATACATACACTTCAGGATTTATGTGTGTATATACATATATATATATATATATGTATGTATGTAAATGTATAGATAATGTGCGTGTACCTGCGTTTGTGTAAAAAGACAGTATGTGATAGGGTGCTATAAGGTGAAAGTGTATATGCGTTAGAGAAGAAGAATGTCGATAAGCTGTTTACCAAAATATCCCTTCTAAGGAAGCATATTGTATAGTGTTATGACCTGTATCTCGAGAAGGAAATCTGCTAAGAAATCCCCGGTATTATAGAACAGAGACTCCATAATCTCTATTACAGATATGAATATCAGTTATAACATATTTTTCTTCACTGATCACAGAAACCAGCTGAGAATACTACAATGCGTTCATACAGAGATGCATACATACATACATGCATACATACATACATGCATACATACATGCGTGCATGCATATATACATACATGAATACATACAAACATAACACATGCATGATTGCATGCATGCATATATAACTACATAACTACATACATATATAACTACATACATGCATAACTACATACATATATGTATAAGTGTACATATGCGTGTACGAGTGTGTCTGCATATATATATATATATA
>NW_026329866.1:0-359 GCF_001194135.2 Octopus bimaculoides
ACACCCTCGCCTATTCATCAAGTGATGGCTTGTAAATAAGCATCAACGTCATACAACTGAGACTCTTCACTCCCAGTCACCAAGGAATAATATTCTGGCAATGGGAAATCCTATATTTCATTTTCAATTAGCAGACGTTAGTGCCTCAAGGGCCAAAAGTTTCGTGCATGGCACTAATCAGACTTTCATTTATATATAGACAAACACACACACTAGTGTATTTATCTTATCATGGTAGTGAAGACACTAGCCTTGTATTATGACAACTGTCTGAGGAACGGTCACATGAAACTGACTAACAGTTTGTGAATTTTATCGGCTTTAATAAAATAGTATTTTACTGTACCTACTTGTGTACA
>NW_026329867.1:0-805 GCF_001194135.2 Octopus bimaculoides
TGAATAAACAAAGCAACAACAAAATCAGAAACACTATCAAACAACAACAACAACAACAACAACAACAATGACCATGAATAACGTAAAGCAGTAACACAAACCAAAATGTAACAACAACAATAACAAAATTATAACTTCAACAACAACGGTAATTCCAACAACAATAACAACACCAACAACAAAAACGCAATCCTTAAAACCTTAAAAAGTCTTGCTTCGTTGGAGGTGATCGCTGCTTTTGGTATGAACTTTTTAGATGAGAGACTGACACAATCAATAAGTCGCTGCCACGCCTGACAGCACTCTCTCCACGCTTGGTTAACGTTGCATTCTACTGAATCGGAAACGCCATTCGTCATGTCATACATCGCCACGTTATAGATAGTTAGATAGTTAGATAGTTAGATAGCCGGATGAGATAGATAGATAGATAGATAGATAGATAGATAGATAGATAATGTATATAAGCACGCACAACATTATGTATATACGTATATACATATATAAACATACATATACATAAATGCACCTATGCCCACACATATAAATACAAAAATGCACACATACCCACACATATACATAATGAATGCACACATACCCACGCATATACATACATACACGCACACATACATACACACAAAAAATACATACATACATACATACATGCTCAGCGTTCTTCGAATACTGAGACAGGTATCGATTTTGTATTGCGCTCCCAGACATATTGGTAAAGACACTTATTCCATTCCATTTCAACACATGCACACACTCACACAGTGCTATACTCTCACACGTACACAAAGTA
>NW_026329868.1:0-229 GCF_001194135.2 Octopus bimaculoides
ATGAAACAGCTATAAAGTTGGTATTATACTGAAACAATCATATATGCTTGCACTTCAAATATACCTGTTAACAAGCTGAAAGGTCTAAATAATCAGTCAGACAGATGCCTCTTTCGCAGACGATTACAGTAATATCAAGTATCAAAACAAAGACAAGGAATACTGGACATGCGATCATTATTGTAATATATAAATAAATAGAAATTTAAGTAGGGAAGCTTATTAATAG
>NW_026329869.1:0-619 GCF_001194135.2 Octopus bimaculoides
AAAAAAAAAAAAAACGCCAAGCACAACGACAACAAGAATAACTAAGGCTATGAGGTCAACAACAACAATAGCGACAACAACAACCACGATGCCAATAATCAGATCACTGAGAAGAAAAGACTGGCAAAGTCTTGTAACATCGACAGACGACGGAAGTTTTATTGTTCCAAATAAAATCTTATAGGCCTAATAATGGGAGAGAGGGAGGAGTAAAAACTGCAGCATGGGTTTTCAATATATATTATGCATGTATCTGTGTATGCATGTATGTATACATATACACATGCATATATATGTTCGTGTATATATGTATATATAAATATACATACGCACATATGTATGTATATGTATATCTACACACAAACAGATACATATATATTTTTTGATGGCACATAAACTAGTAGTCAGTGTTAGAGACACGATTGTAAGGTCGAATGTTCGATTCCTAGAACAATCAATGTAATCATCCAGTTCACTCAGCTGAAAATGAGTAGCTCAACAGCTGGTGAGTTAACTTGGCTACGGACTAGCGTCTCGCCAGGAATGACAGACTTAAACTTAGAAATAATGAAACCAATAGAGATAACTTAGCTGATCCTAACACGAAGAACAATAATAA
>NW_026329870.1:0-415 GCF_001194135.2 Octopus bimaculoides
TGCATACACGTAACTGCGTATGTGTATATGGAGAGGAATTTGACAGTAGTTACGTCTCAATAAAACATTTGATAACGTATCATTCTGTTTGTGTCTGCCAAGTTGTTGATGTGTAAATATGGCTTCCTATACAAATTTAACGTTTGGTTTCAACTAGATATAGTTGATTAGATAAGATCTAAGCCTTCTCTCATGATGTGTGTGTATATTATTGTATGAAAGAATTCAGATAGAAAATTCACACACACACACACATGTATGTATATATGTTCATGCACATGCATATATTTAAATGTATATAGGCATATGCATACACACATATATATACATCTACATACATATACATATATGTACATATATATATATGTATATATATATATATATAAATATATATAAATACATATATGTACATATA
>NW_026329871.1:0-332 GCF_001194135.2 Octopus bimaculoides
AAAAGACCAATACGTACAGGGATCAAATAGAACTTACCTGCATCCAAAAGTGGTCATTAAAATGGTGGATAAACCAGAAATGAAGAAACATGTTCCCATAAGTTCACTGATAGAAAGGACATCGGTATACATACAAAGAGCAGAGGAAATTATCAAAGGTTGGGAGAAGTTGGCACCAAAAGCTGTCAAATATTGCTGCAATGAAGTAAAACCAAATCTGAGTTAAGTTCCACTCTTATATATAGCATTTCACTATTATCTCCCACGTCCCAAGAATCCCTTATTGGAATTTATTGGATTTATTCTCGTTGGTAAGAAGAAAGCTTCTAAAA
>NW_026329872.1:0-696 GCF_001194135.2 Octopus bimaculoides
CAGTCAACCCATCCAAACCATGCCAGCATGGAAAATGGTCATTAAATGTTGATGATTGATAGATAATTATCTCTGCCTCTAGAGGATTCATCAGAATCACCAAGTGGCAATTAATATAATCTCCACATGAGAAGGGGAGATAATTTCAAGATTCATGGAGGCCCGAAGCTTAGTGGTTAGGGTATAGGACTCATGATTGTAAGATTGTGGTTTCAATTCTTGAGCAAAACAACTTTATTTCATGTTGCTCCAGTCCACTCAACTGGCAAAGATGAGTAATTTTGCAATGGACTGGTTTCCTATCCAGGTGCAGAATATATACGCCTTGGAAACCACGAAACCAGCTCTTATGAGTTGACATGGCTCAAGGTAACAGCCGCTGCAATCTAGTCATCCTGAATGATGACTGATGACTTGTGTGGTGACTTTATTTAAAGTGAAGAAAAGTTGTGCACCGTCGACCTTTCTCTTTCACCTGTGACCATTTCCAATCCATTGGCAAGACCAAGTCAAGATGGCTGGGGATGGAGATGGATGCAGTGGATGACCAAGATGCCTGACTTGCTCCATCTTGCTCTCTTCACTCCACAATGCCTTGCTGCAGCCATCTTCCCCTCTGTTGAACCATGAAGCTTTCTTCCACAGTCTATATAGGCGCAGGAGTGGCTGTGTGGTAAGTAGCTTGCTTACCGACCA
>NW_026329873.1:0-240 GCF_001194135.2 Octopus bimaculoides
GTGTCTTTGAAGTAGTTTCAGCCTGTTAGCCTTCATTGTCTGGAGATAGACCGAAACATTGAAGTCACTGTCACCCTTTGTGTAAAACAATAATAAGTATGCACTCTACAAAATGTATTGAGTAATCCTTCAGTTTAAAGTAAAATACCTTTTATATATAACTTGACATAAAAACAAACATTAATATGTGTGTGTGTGAATATGTGAGTATATATATATATATATATATATATATATATA
>NW_026329874.1:0-637 GCF_001194135.2 Octopus bimaculoides
ATATATATATATATGCCCGAAGCATATTCTTTTGCTCCAGTTTTGAAGCTCGTGAAAATGAAAGATGAATCTTGAAGAGGAAGTGACAGAATTTGTGGCAGAAGGTGACGTCACTGTACAAACTGAAACTGAGGCTGACGATGACGGGAGAGGCAAAAGTGTCGGTGAAGATGACGACTTAAAAGGTCGAGAGGAGATAATTAAGAGGAAAACAAATTAAAACACACCATATAACTCATAAACAAATCAAGATATGAAACACACGTATACACCACAATCAGATACAAACACACGCATGCAAAGACAAACACATGCATACCTACAGATACAGACGTCATTACAGAAACATAGGGTGTACGCACGCACACATAATTATGTATACGTACACGGAAACACATACCCAAACATATACACATACCCATAGAAGAGCCGGGAGAAATAAAAAGACATAAAAGAGATATATATCAATAGATTTTATAGCCCGGAACGTTGTTTACCACCCAGGTAGCCATTTGGTAAATGTAGACAGACGCACATATATACTTACATACGTACGCTTGCACACACAAAGAGACACTTAACTACACATACAATCATTGGCACACACGCAGCCCTGTATACTCACAGATATACATAC
>NW_026329875.1:0-213 GCF_001194135.2 Octopus bimaculoides
TGATGATGATGATAATAATTGAAAGGCACTGGAAATGAGACTTGCATAATTGACATGCAAGAAAGTATTGTCGAGTTCTGTGCAAAAATCTTGACAAAAATTCTTGGCACTTGTCGATGCTCGTCACGAAGTGTCAAGATAACATTCTTCCTAATGAAATTAGTGTGCATTGGCTTAATGATGTTGGTGATGATGATGATGATGATGATGATG
>NW_026329876.1:0-479 GCF_001194135.2 Octopus bimaculoides
AAAAAAAAAAAAACAGAGAAGCGAATGGAAAACAAGACAAGTAACATTTAAAACATGACCCTTCATCAGTTGTCGGCTGTCTTTCTACTCCTTATTTCTAACAAACGAACAAGACTTTGAAGGCAGTTGCTCCAGCGAACCGAAATGAAAAAAATGGGGATTTGCAGAGGGTCAAAGTTGGTAACAAAAACAAGATATACAACAAACCAAACCAAACGAATACAAGCAGGGAGGGCCATTAGGCCAAGACGAGGTAAAGTGGCGGACGTTTGAAGAAGATTCTTTGATAAGAGAAAAGAGAGTAGACAGATACAAATGCGTCCGAGTGAAGGAAAAGAGTGAAGGAAAAGAGAGAAGTTCACGTGAGGAAAGGAAGGATGAATGAAGGTCACGTGTGAGCAACGAAAGAGAGAGTAAAGGAAGAAGGAGAGAGTGAGGGACAGACAGATAGAAAACGGTGAAGGGGAGAAAAAAAGAAT
>NW_026329877.1:0-283 GCF_001194135.2 Octopus bimaculoides
ATCAGTTGCCAGGAATGTGTTTTATATATGTAAAATTGATATATCCAACTGTGTTAAACCGCGAAATTTTGTGGGTATTTAAGCAATGTTTTCCTGGATGGTTAATGGGTTGGATGTGGTGTAGAAAAAGGAGCAAGAACCCCTGAAAGATGCACATACACCCATTACCTATTTGTTCTAACTTCGATTGATTCGTATACGTCGTAACTCTCAGTATTAGTTCTAATTTCTACAGAAAATCTGTAGAGATAGCATTAAAAAATGGACTCTATGTTTGTATATA
>NW_026329879.1:0-209 GCF_001194135.2 Octopus bimaculoides
TACTTTTAATTTTGCGGGGTTGGGACCCAGCTCGAATGTCAAGAAATATTGATCGATAAATGCAGACGGAACCCAATTGAAACGGTTTAAGATGTTAAATTGTTTAAGATGTGACACAAAACATTGAAGGAAGGACGTACGAATATATGTACATACACACATACACATATACATACATACATGCATACATACATGCATGCATGCATACA
>NW_026329880.1:0-527 GCF_001194135.2 Octopus bimaculoides
ATATATATATATATATATATATGCATTATATGCATATACATGTGTGTGCGTATTTGCGTGTGTGTGTCTGTTTCTGTTTCTGTTCGTAATGATGTTTTGGCAGCCATGACGAAACAATTGCAGTTGACAGTTCAAAAAAAAAATATGGAAGCCACGTAACATCACAACAACAACAACAACAACAACAACAATAACAACAGCAACAGCATTCTCTCACACAATCAAAAAAGAAAGCCTTGATGCAAAGCTATAAAGCTATACCCTGCTCTCTTCTCAAATGATGGCATTGTACACGGTGCTTACTGATATATGTCACCTCAATAACAAACAAGAAAAAAAATAAATCTCTTTTCTTTTTCCGATTCAAAAATATTTGTTTGTTTGTTTCGCTCGTTTGTTTGTTGTGTGTTGCTTATTTTGGAAGTTTTTTTTTTTATTGTTTGTGAGCGGTGGTTCGTTCGTGTGTATGTGTATGTATGTGTATGTATTTGTGTGGGGTGAAGGAGGGGGTATTTCCTTTTGCTTTG
>NW_026329881.1:0-294 GCF_001194135.2 Octopus bimaculoides
ACTGAGTGATACTACTTATGATTTGTATTTTTATGTGTTCGGGCAAGAAGTTTGCAGGCTGGTTGGAGGTAAGATAGAGTAGGAACAGTGGAAAAGACCAGCCACTGGATTTGGTTAAAAAGAGATGATGAGTGATGACTAGAAGAATATTGAGCTTTATTTAATAACCAGTTGATCTAGCAAGCTGGACCTCATATCAGTGAGGGGGCCGGTGCGCAGTGATGCTGTCGAGAGGTAGGCCCCAAAATGGCACACATTCTCTCCTGATGACCCCATACACTTGCTGGCTTCCAG
>NW_026329882.1:0-718 GCF_001194135.2 Octopus bimaculoides
TGTATGTCCGCAGACATACGCGCACCCATGAAAGCTGCAAATCTGGTTAGGCGCGGTACGCTTTAGTGATGCGATTGCGTTCACCTAGTAAAAGCAGGTATTGTTTTCTTTGATGTGTTTCACACTTCCGACTTTCAAGTTCCAACTGATAAATACTAAAAAATATCATTAAATCTTTTTAGGAGAGGAAGAAAGTGGAAGCCTAACGCTTGAACGAGTATTTTAGTTGTTAATATAAGTTTCTTAACAGCTCAGTCAATGACCAAGGCTTGATACCTAGCTTCAGGTAGTTACAATTCACAATCACACGGAAGAGTTTCTGGCTTGTATTTTGTATCATAAGCAGAAAGTACCGTAAAGAAAATACTCTCGTTGAGAAACACTTTTCTAATATAATTACATAATTAGTAAAGTAGCAAGCGAGCAGAATCATTAACGCATCTTATACAAATTCAGTGCATATTTGTGCACGGCCAGTGAAAACACAAGACAAACATAAACCAAGTAAGCAAAAAAAAAAAAATGACTTGGATAAAGTGATGAAGTACAACAATCATTGAATTGTTAATGCAGAAATCTATTGTCCTGAATAAAAGTTTACATCCCTGTGTTGTTTAATGAATTTAATCTACTATTCCCATGGCTATTGAGATCCAACTCCTTTGCCGTCACAATGGTTTATCGATATATATATATATATATATATATATATATATAT
>NW_026329883.1:0-938 GCF_001194135.2 Octopus bimaculoides
TATATATATATATATATATATATACACACACACACATATACATACATATGTACCAAATTACATATATACAAAAATTTAAAGGTCAAAATCCCTAGTGCGAACTATATATGAGGTTAAAAATGAAAAATATTTTCTAAGCAATGTCCGAGTCTCTATTTGCTGTCCGGCAATGTTTATTCAGTTGCATTTTGTGATGTCAGGCGCGAAAATACCTTAAGCTAACCGTGAAAGCAATGAAGTCATAAAAGAATCATCCATAACTTGCCGTAAGCAACATTTATTAAAATAGAAGTATTTAGAACACAGAATAACATGTAACAAAAACAATTTGCAAACATATTTACATTCCCATGTAACAGTTTAGAACATCATCATTATTGTACTACGCATGCGCGGAAGTGTTTGTTTGACTAGGTGTTGCAAATGGATCGTGTATGCATAGAATGAACTTGATCCCCAGATTATTGAGAAAAGTTTTATAAAATGTTGTACATGGTCTGCACTGGATGGTACTCAGGATGACGTTGTATGGAAAAATGAAATAAATGGAAGTGAATCTTCTGATGCTGACTATGAATCTGACGATGACAGAGATTTACACTACAATGATGCTGACATGCTTACGGAGAAACAAATGGAACAGTTATTTGATGCTGAAAGTCACGTTGAATTTGAATAAATGTTTTTGCTTTTGCAACTGATAGTGATAAATATGTAAAGGCAATTTACTTAATATTTATTTTTCACTGACGTTATTACTGTTATTTCTTTATTTTCTGCAAACAAAGTGCACAAAAAAAGCTAAACGTTTCCATTATGTTATATATACAATAATAATAAAGGACGTTACTGCATATATGCTTACAAACCAAGGACGTTATATAGACCTCCTTCATCATCATCATCGTTTAACGTCCGCTTTCCATGCTAGCATGGGT
>NW_026329884.1:0-320 GCF_001194135.2 Octopus bimaculoides
AACGTGGTGGTGGAACAATGTTGTTGACAAGGCTATTAGACAAAAGAAACAGGCCTGGAGGGACTGGAAGAACGGTGGTAGCAGGGAATTGTATCAGAATGCCAGAAGGGAAGCTAAGCGACAGGTTTATTTAGCCAAAGGGGAAGCATATAAGAAAAAATCTGCCAATGTTCTGCGCTGTGAGGACCAAAGACTTGAGGTATTTCGTGTTGCAAGACAGTGTGTGAGAGAGAATTGTGATGTCGATGGAAAGAAATGTGTCCGCATGGCTGATGGTACACTTGCACTAAACGAGGCTGCAAAGAAAGAGGTATGGAGAC
>NW_026329885.1:0-346 GCF_001194135.2 Octopus bimaculoides
TCGATCATATAATAATATAAATAATATATAAATATATGTATATATCCATAGATATATATGCATACCTACATCTATATGTATATATGTATATATACATACACACCTATATATATATATATGTATATATATTATATGCAATGTAATACAAACAAAAGAAAATATATTTGCATATTTGCATTTGTAAAACAATAATTAAAATGTATATAAACAAAACATGTACATGTAAGGTAAAAGTAACGTGTACTTCGATGTACATTTATAATAATTTATGTCTATGTCATTCTAACACACATACTTACAAACAGACACATGCAGAAATATATACATTTAGCCATGAATATATATA
>NW_026329886.1:0-377 GCF_001194135.2 Octopus bimaculoides
TAAGTCCTGGGGTCGATCTTCTCGGCTAAAGGCGGTGCTCCAGCATGGCCACAGAAACAAGTAAAAGAGTATATGTCTGTATTACTGGATAATTGCTGGTTTCTGTTACATAACAGATATAATTAGAAGTGGTGGAGACTATACTGAAAGCATAGAAGCTGACCTGCAAACTGTGAGAGAGAGAGAGAGAGAGAGAGAGAGAGAGATAGAGAGAGAGAGAGAGATAAAGAGAGAGAGGGAGAGAGAGATAAAGAGAGAGCTGTTGTGTCTATTTGCATTTAAGTGATTCTGTTTCCAGATGAAGTGCAGAGTGTTTGATGTGCAGTCGTAAAGTGCAATATTGCATTGAATGTGGGAAAATGTATTAAAAACTCACA
>NW_026329887.1:0-327 GCF_001194135.2 Octopus bimaculoides
CGATGAAATAATTTCTTTTATCATTTGCAATTTGTAAACTGTACAGTGATGTTATCCCTGAATTATGAGAATAAATTTCTCAGTTATTTACCCACAAAGTTCAATAAATTCATTATATTCTGCTTTCCCCCAGGAAATATGTTAGTTCCAATAAATATGTGCAATATGGATTCTATGCCGTATGACAGCGTTTGTGTATAGTTAACTTATTTGATACTGCAAATGTTTTACCACAGATATTACAACTATATGGCTTCTTTCCTGTATGAATGTATTTGTGTCTAGTTAAATCACTACTTTGAGAGAATGATTTACCACATATCTCAC
>NW_026329888.1:0-325 GCF_001194135.2 Octopus bimaculoides
AAAACAACAAAAAAATATTCTGTAATGAAAATATAGGACCATACAGATTAAAACAGTATGGAAAACAGTCGAAACAACTAAATAAACAAAATGCTTTCACTTTACAAAATACACACCAATACACATAAAGAAATATAGAAAGTAATAATACACAATTACAACATAAATAAATAATAGAATAATTGTGAAAACCACTAGAAAATATTCTCTAATGCCAATATACAACCATATACATTAAAAAAGTATAGAAGACCCTACATACAAAAAAACTATGTACATACAATCATCATCATCATCATCATCGTTTAACGTCCGCTTTCCATGC
>NW_026329890.1:0-1883 GCF_001194135.2 Octopus bimaculoides
GTGTCCTTTATAACCTTCGAACAGGGGAGGTCAGCAGCTTCCCCTTGCTAATAATAATAATAATAATAATCTTTTATTAGCCACGAGGGCTTACATAAAATAGCATTAAATGACATGACACAGCATTAAAGACAACACAAAACGAGACAAAGGGTTTTCAGTGAGTAAACAATAAAAAGCAATAAAATTTAAACAACGTAAACTCCCAAAAGAGAGCGGGTGCATTATAGGTCCTCGTGGAAAAACCCACAAAAGCCCTTCTCCTTTAAATTTTCACAGATGTACGCTCAGAATGGGTCCTTTCACAATGGCCATTCTTCCAACATTCACCCACCTTTCATCAAACTTGCTACAAGGCAACACTTCCTTCTCCACCCTCAACTTCCTTTTCAAGTGAAACTTGATAAACTTGATGAGGGCTTGGCCAAAGAGAAAAGTGCCTGACTTCAGCACTTTTAAAAGTATCCACCATACTACGTCTTTCACTACAGTCACATGACAAATAAAAGTTGCCTGCCCCTCCCGGCCAAAGGAGGACGGCGGGGCAATCTTCACTGTGGATTCAGCAGATAACCGGATCCACCCTACACGCAACAGCAGGTATTCGACATAAACCCACTGGTCAGCAATACTCGGGCATTAGACTAGGGCGTGCAGAACGGTTTCATCGCTCTGCTCACAGCTTGGGCAGGCCCGGCTGACGGCAATTCCGTGCCTGTAGAGTTTATCCCGAACAGGCAGTGGCCCTCGGTAGCACTGCTAGGCAAAGGATTTCTGGAAGTTATCCGTAGGCCCAGGCACGAATGTTCTCCGAAACAGGCTGGTTAGTTGATCCTCATCGGTGCCCAGAGTTTCACCGAGGACGTTGTCGCACTTTCCCTCCAATAGCCCTCTATAGATCGCTAGATTGGAACTATCACCGACCGCATTGCCCGCCTGGAGGAAAGCTGTGAGCGCTTGGCGGCACTCGAATTTCAAACATCCCTCCTCGGTCTACGCCTAATCCAGAAGTGAAAGAGACGAAAAATGAGTCTGACAAACGGCGACGACACCTGCTCACCGTCAAGGAAACGCTGAAGATGTCGTAACCTGAATGCATGTCTGCGCATCAGCAACCACGGTATGTCCAGCTCTTCATTCAGCGGCTGTTGACAGCAGATGGAGCGCCTGACCAGTGGAAAGCGACACTTCCACAGAAAGCGAAAGAGTAAGCGCACCAGCTTGGTCAACCAGCAAACGTAGCAAGGGACGACGGTCAAGCTGTAATAGATGATGGATGCGATGTACGTATTCACCACCTCGGCTCGACCTTTTAGGGACAGCTTCCTCTCGGCCGATTTCTGGATGAGATTGGCTACCCTGCTCGTCCCAATTTTTCGCCAAACCAGACTCCGAGCAATTTAACCGGACCGTCTATCCAGCGCCCCACGGCATGGACTTGCTTTCCAGGTACCTAGCTGCAAGGCCACTAACTTTTCCGCGTTAATTTTTACTCCTGCCACCATTCTCGTAGTGTGTCGTTAATCAGGTCATATGCCTTTGACTCAACACTATGACGGTGATATTGTCAGCATAAGCAGAAACACTTCTCCCTCATCCTAGATCCCGCGGAACACCCCTCAAAGCCCCCAGCTTCCGCAGTAATGGCTCGAGTGTCAGTACATACAGAAAAGAGGAGTGAGGGCCCCTTTGACGGACCGGACGCAAATTGCTGAATGGTTCCGACAGGTGACCATTCACCCAAACAGCCGAACAGATGCCGCTGGACAAAGCAGCGATCCAACCGCGGAAAACTGAACTGAAACCGGTTGCCTTGTGGACAGCTGCCAGGTATTGATGGTCGACCCTCTCAAAGGCCTTAGACTGATCTAAACTGATCAGAT
>NW_026329891.1:0-416 GCF_001194135.2 Octopus bimaculoides
ATATATATATATATTCATATATAAGTCAAACACACTTCTGTACCACCGAATAGTAACAAATCTATTGCAGACAAGATAGGAAAAAATATTAGTGAAGAATAATAACGTCTTATCTCTACTGGGTCAGAGTAAGTAAATGCTGGTCAACTTGGTACCCGTTTCGAAATTTAGCGCCAAATAGGTGCCTGATTTCTCATCAGTCAAAGTCTGATGCTAGCTAATTACTAATAAATTTTCCCCCATCATGCCTGCAAAAGTTTGTTTGAAGTCACCAAGCATTAAAGAAACAAATGAAATGTGTAAAATTATTTATAAATAAGTATAGGGACGAAATTATTAAAATACCATCACGAGTGGCAAGCCTGTACGCCTGTACCGTATATATATATATATATATATATATATATATATATATA
>NW_026329892.1:0-270 GCF_001194135.2 Octopus bimaculoides
GTTCAAATTCCGCCGAGGTCGACTTTGCCCTTCATCCTTTCGGGATCGATTAAATAAGTACCAGTTACGCACTTAATCCGTTTGTCTGTCCTTGTTTGTCCCCTCTGTGTGTAGCCCGTTGTGGGTAGTAAAGAAATAACACACACACATACACACACACACATACATTCAACAAAAAGTAAATATTTTCATTCAAAAGAAATAGAAAACGCAGACATATCTAGTCTGAACATGCACGTGCAGCCTAGGTTGTGAAAGCAGACATTATCG
>NW_026329892.1:979-2385 GCF_001194135.2 Octopus bimaculoides
AAACTTGAGGGGATCGATTGGTTTGGCTAAATTTTTCGTCACCGTGCCCCAGCATGGCCGCAGTCTAATGAGTGAAACAAGGAAAAAATAAAAAGATATATTGTCCGTTCATTGCAAGTGGGACGTGGCACCAAAATGGTTGAGAACCCTTACTCTAGGCATTCTACTATATATTCAGTTATTTCAAAGAAAACATTCAAATATAAAAGACTAATAAATTTAAGTTTAAAAAAAAACGGTAGGTTCCAGCGAGTCTCGAACTCGCGACCTTCTGCGTGTTAAGCAGATGTGATAACCACTACACCATGGAACCACATAGCTATCGGTGGTCATCCTACAGTGTCAAATTAATAGCGGAAACTGAGGTATTTCAGTGATGTTACATCGATGGAACAGCTGCGCTTCTGGGAGAGACTGAAAGAGCTACGATTCTACTCCTTGGAGCAAAGACGGGAGAGGTATACAGTGATGTATATCTGGAAGATACTCGGGGGCTGGCACCAAACTGACGTGCTTAACGCTTCTGCCAGCTCGATGCCTTTGCCATTGTAATGATATAAAATAGGAGCTGCTATGCCTGTATGGTTAAGAAACTCGCTTTGCAACAACGTGATTTCAGGTTCAGTTCCACTGCGCGGCTCCTGGAGCAAGTGTCTTCTACTATATCAGGTTGTCCAATACCACGTGGGTGAACTTGGTAAATGGAAACTGTGTGATACACGCCACCGGACCCAGAACTAGACATCACTGCACTGTTCCAAAGATCCCAGCTACCACATCTAGAGTGAGGACCAAGTACTGCGACAGCTTGGGATTCAGGGGCCCATAGCTGTTTAACTCCTTGCCAAAACATCTGAGGAATCTTCATGGAGTAGGAAGCAGAGTAGATGTTTTCGAGAAACAACTTGACCTTTTGCTATCCAAAGTCCCCGGATGAACCAATATCAAGGCAGGAGACTCAAACGTGGGCTGCAGTGTCGATCCCACCTCCTTCACCAAAAGCCAATCACATAAAATTGGCCATTGAAAAGGTGATTACACTGGAAAGATTGTCTATACTGCTGTAGTTGAAGAGACATACGTATTTGTATTAAAAAGAATTTTGTACCAAATAAAATGAAATGAAACAACGCCAACATCACAACATCTAAAAACTATCTTTAAATAGTTTAATAAAAGCTGACAAACATGTGGTTCCATGGTGTAGTGGTTATCACATCTGCTTAACACGCAGAAGGTCGTGAGTTCGAAACTCGCTGGAACCTATATCTTTTTTTTAAATAAATTTGATAATTCTAGTCTTTTGTTTAGATGTTTTCTATGAAGTAACTGAATAAATAGGGGCATTCTCCACAATTTAAGGTTCACTCTGCTTAACATGCAAAAGGTCTTGAGTTCGAAACCTA
>NW_026329892.1:2798-4615 GCF_001194135.2 Octopus bimaculoides
CAAATTTAATTAAAAAAAAAAGAAAAAAATAATAGTAGGTTCCAACGAGTTTCGAACTCAAGACCTTTTGCATGTTAAGCAGAATGAACCCTAAATTGTAGACAGTGCCCCTATTTATTCAGTTACTTCATAGAAAACATATAAACAAAAGACTAGAATTATCAAATTTAATTAAAAAAAAAAAACTAATAGGTTCCAGCGAGTTTCGAACTCACGACCTTCTGCGTGTTAAGCAGATGTGATAACCACTACACCATGGAACCACATGGCTTTCTGCATTTATTAAACTATTTAAGGATAGTTTTTAGATGTTGTGATGTTGGCGTTGTTTCATTTCATTTAATTTGGTGCAAAATTCTTTTTAATACGAATACGTATGTCTCTGCTACTATAGCCGTATAGATAATCTTTCTAATATTGCCACAAGGTTATCGATTTTGTGAGACGGGGTTAAATCTATTTCATCGACTTCACTGTTCGACTGGAACTAATTTTATCAACCGCGAAGGGATAAGCAAAGTCGAACTCGGCGAAATTTGAACTGACGGCGTAAAACTGGCAAATTGCTGTTAAAACTGAATAAATAGGGGCACTGTCCACAATTTAGGGTTCATTCTGCTTAACATGCAAAAGGTCTTGAGTTCGAAACTCGTTGGAACCTACTATTATTTTTTTCTTTTTTTTTTAATTAAATTTGCTAATACTAGTCTTTTATGTTTTGATGTTTTCTTTGAGGTAACTAAATTTTTTATTTTTTATTTTTTCTTAACAATTTAGTGCCATTGTCTTTTATATGTGGATGTTTTCTTTGAAATATCTGAATACATAGTAGAATGCCTCAAATAATGGTTCTCAGTCACTTTGGTTCCACGCTCCGCTTTCAATTTGACAGGATCGCACCCGAGCATGTACGGACAGTATATCCTTTATCTTCTATCTCCTTGATTCAATCATTGAACTACGGCCATGCTGGAGCACGGTGATAAAATGAAAAAAAAAAAAAATTAATGAAGCGGCGTTGTAGGTTTCGAACTCAAGACCTTTTGCATGTTAAGCAGAGCGAAGCCTAAATTGTGGAGAATGCCCCTATTTTTTCAGTTACTTCATAGAAAACATCTAAACAAAAGACTAGAATTATCAAATTTATTAAAAGAAAAAATAGATTCCAGCGAGTTTCGAACTCACGACCTTCTGCGTGTTAAGCAGATGTGATAGCCACTACACCATGGAACCACATGCTTGTCTGCTTTTATTAAATTATTTAAAGATAGTTTTTAGACGTTATGATGTTGGCGTTGTTTCATTTCATTTAATCTGGTGCAAAATTCTTTTTAATACGAATACGTATGTCTCTGCAACTATAGCATTATAGACAATCTTTCTAATATTGTCACAAGGTTATCGATTTTGTGAGACGGGGTTAAATCGATTTCATCGACCTCACTGTTCGACTGGTACTAATTTTATCAACCGCGAAGGGATAAGCAAAGACGAACTCGGAGAAATTTGAACTCACAGCGTAAAACCGGACAAAATGCTGTTAAAACATTTTGTCTGGCGTGCTTAATGCCTTTGCGATTGTAATGATATAAAATAGGTGCGGCTATGCTTGTATGCTTAAGAAACTCGCTTTGCAACAACGTGATTTCAGGGTCAATTATATCGTTGCTATTATGCAAAAGTGTCGTAAGTCCAAATCGTTGCTGTTTCAGAAAACGAAAAAAATAGTTGCACCATTCTATAGCAAAACTACGCTTTGAAAATTTTTGATATCTGAAGCAGCTGGAGATACGATAGTTTGACCAAAACAACCGGTT
>NW_026329892.1:10181-12072 GCF_001194135.2 Octopus bimaculoides
AGAGAGAGAGAGAGATGTTTATGTGAGTGTGAATATGTTTGTGTCTGTATTCCCCCACCCCCGTAACCGCTTGGCAACCAGTAGCTTGTTCATATTCCCATTAACGAAGAGTTCGGCAAAAGAAACAGAAAATGAACCAGACTTAAAAAAAAAAGAAACAGTAAGTACTAAATCGTTTTCAGGACGGTGCCCCAGCATGGCCGCAGTTCAATGACTGAACACATTTTAAAAAGTATATATATAAGGTTCCAGCGAGTTTCGAACTCGCGACCTTCTGCGTGTAAAGCAGACGTGATAACCACTACACTATGGAACCACAAGGTTTGGCTGTTTCTGTTAAGTTATTTAAAGATAATTAGAATATAAACACTGGGCGAGATCGTTTGATTTGGTCCAAAATTCTGCTTAATACAGATAAATATTATGACAGTTTAATATTATGATGGAACATGTCTGAGTTGTTTAGCTCAATAGTACAGACCACTCAGCTGTAATCTGAGAGGTACGGAGTTCGATTCTCTGTAGCGGCTGCGGGCTGTTTTCTTTTCTTTAGGGCGGCGTGCTGGCAGAAACGTTAGCACGCCGGGCGAAATGCTTAGCGGTATTTCATCTGTCTTTACGTTCTGAGTTCAAATTCCGCCGATGTCGACTTTGCCTTTCATCCTTTCGGGGTCGATAAATTAAGTACCAGTTGCGTACTGGGGTCGATCTAATCGACTGGCCCCTCCCCCAAAAATTTCGGGTTTTGTTCCTAGAGTAGAAAAGATAATATAATTTAATATGATGTAGTATAATATATAGGTCCAGGAACGGCCATGCTGGAGCACTGCCTTCAAGAATTTTTAGTCGAATAAATCGACCCCAGTACTTCTTTTTTTGTTATTTTAAAGCCTGGTACTTATTCTATCCGTCTCCTTTGCCGAACCGCTAAGTTATGGGGAGGTAAACACACCAGCACCAGTTGTTAAGGAATGGGGTACAAACACGGACAAAGACACACACATGCACACACACACACGTGCACACGCACACACACATATAAAGTATGTATATATGTATGTATGTATGCAATAAACGACTGACTTCCACACAGTTTTCGTTAACAGAATTCACTGACAAGGCATTGGTCGGCCCAGGAATATAGTAGAAGACACTTACTCAAGGTGCCGCGAAATGGGATGGGACTGAAACCAAAGCCATGTGGTTGCTAAGCGAGCTTCTTAACTGCACAGCTATGTGAGGCGCAGAGTTCCTTTATTTTTGATTTTAAAAAGATCAATGTGTAGAGTGGACCCTAAATTGTGGAGAACCCCACAGTTTAGAACACATCCAAACAAAAGACTTAGTATTAACAAATCTAATTTAGAAAAAAAAAGGAAAAAAAACTAGAAGGTTCCAGCGAGTTTCGAACTCACGACCTTCTGCGTGTTAAGCAGATGTGATAACCACTACACCATGGAACCTGATGGTTCAGTGTTGCTCTATTAAAGTATATGGATGCAAGACATATTGATTTGTTCAGTAGATAAGTTTATTTGGCGTTGTATGTGAAGATCAACGGCGTGAATCTTATCAGCCTGGTCGTCTGGATTGCACAAGCAACTGGGGAGGAGGGGGGGGCTGAGTGGAGGGATTAACTGTTAAGAGGTTTAGTGTAATCTTGATAAGTTTATTCTCTCACATATTGTTTGCTCTTCACCTCTGTCCGTCTAACTGTCTCTCTCTGTCGGACTCTTTCTCCCTCTCTCCCTCTCTCTCTCTCTCTCTCTCTCTCCAGCTATCTCTCTCCTCCCGCTACTCTATCTCTGTCTCTCTTTCTCTTGTCTATGTCCTCCCTCTCTCCTCTCTACTCATTCCCTCTTTCTCTCTCTCTCTATCTATCTATCTATCT
>NW_026329892.1:12393-14941 GCF_001194135.2 Octopus bimaculoides
CTCCCTCTCTTCTCTTCCCACCGTGCCATCCTTCTCAATAATATATGTAATATACATAAATAAACCCGAGACCTCTATATCAAGGGCGTCAAATACATGACATAGGACCCGCAACAATGTCCAATCCGCCCCCTTGGCTCACTTTCATTCTTTTATTCCTTTATTCCTTTATTCCTTTATGTATTCCAACTCATAAACCCATACACTAACCCCTTCGTTCCCTACAAAACCATCGACAACTTTTCTCTTCTGTTCCATTTTAGTTGGACCCCTGATTCGTTTTGGATTTTGCTGCACCGCGTCATATATTTCCATGACGAGAGGCCTTCGTTTCCTAGGTTTTGTTGGGTTTCGACTGTCATCGATGTTTTTCTAGCTTTGCTTTTCCTTTTTTCTAAGTAGGGTCGTTGGCCTTACACGAACCCTTTTTCAATTCTAGGAAGAAAGAGGTCATCCATATTAGTCTGGCTTTTGTTCTTTGACCTGTCCAGTATGGGAGGCCCTGTTAAAAGCTTGCACTCTATTGGCATGGCACCTTAGGCAAGTGTCTCTGAAAGAAGCCCATCGTATATATATATTCTTCCTATTTCAAATTTGAAGGGATTGCATTTTTTATTATTTTTCTTCCAGTTTCTTTACGATCCCAGGATCAAAGAGGCGTGATGGATCGATTAGTAAACAACTTCGCTTCTCCTTATCTATAATTGTTATGTTTAGTCTATTATTTTTCAACTTCATGTCCGTTTGAGTAGAAAATCCCTCAAAATCTTACACTGCTCCGACTCCATTACTCTTTCGACTCGATGATTGTACCATGTATTTCCAGCTTCAAATGCCCAGTGCAAAACTTTTACAACCTGGTCATGCCTCCACACACTCACACACATATACATACATATATATATATTCTTTTCTACTCTAGGCACAAGGCCAGACATTTTGGGACAGAGGAGCAGTCGATTAGATCGACTCCAGTACGCAACTGGTACTTAATTTATCGACCCCGAAAGGATGAAAGGCAAAGTCGACTTCGGCGGAATTTGAACTCAGAACGTAAAGACAGGCGAAATACCGCTAAGCATTTCGCCCGGCGTGCTAACGTGTCTGCCAGCTCGCCACCGACTTATATGCATACGCCCACAACACACACACACACATGAGTCACTAATAAATGCAGCTATATACAAATTAATGACTTCTTTTTATTTATTTATTTTATTTCTTTACTTAATCGCACATTTAATTAATTAGTTATCGACGGTCATCAATCATTTAAAGCGTTAATTATATTGATTTCCTTATCGATAATGTATAGCAAGGAGTTGCTTTTATAGTCTAAGGGAAATAACTCATAGTTAAAAGAAAGTTATTTCCCTTGTCATTTCTGCTTTTTATTTATATATTTATCGTAATTTTTTTTACTCTTTCTTTTACTCTTTTACTTGTTTCAGTCATTTGACTGCGGCTATGCTGGAGCACCGCCATTAGTCGAGAAAATCGACCCCAGGACTTATTCTTTTGTAAGCCTAGTGCTTATTCTATCGGGCTCTTTTTGCCGAACCGCTAGGTTACGGGGACGTAAACACACCAGCGTGAAGTCTTCCACAGAAACATGGCATAGCCTACACACGCGGTTGCACCTTGAGATTACAAGAGCGTCACTGTCTCTCTTGTTCACCAGGTACTTTGTGGTAATCTCCTGATCCTCGATTGTAAACGAATAGCCTTTCAAAGTGTAATGTGATGTAGTGGTCTGGTGTCCAAGAGAGGTTGTGCTTCGTGTCAATTCTACTGACTTCTTCAAGCTTCCGGGCAACCTACCCATGCATAGTCTTATTTATTTATTTATTATTTTGTATGCTGAGTGCTTTCCATCCAGGTCTTCTCTGGGGTAAGAGAGCTCAGCTGTTTTGGGGCTGTATAGGAGATCGTCAGGAGGAGAATGTTTCTTGAGGAGTTCACTGCCAACTCGTACAATGTTGCTCACTTCACCTTTCAGCACTGCATTTATATATTTATTTTTGCTGCTGTTGTTCAGCTGGTGCTGCTTGAGTGGTACCATACGGCATTCGAAGGCCGTCTGTACTGATCTCAGGCCTCTACCACCTTCATTTCTTCTTACGTAAAGCCTGAGAACATCACCGTATGTATGTATGTATGCATGTATGTATGAATGTATGTATGTATGGATGGATGGATGGATGGATGGATAAACAGATTAATGCGGTATAGTAACAAGTGTAAGTGTTATAGCTAGCGATATAATAGTTTCTTTAATACATGTTGAAAAAGCCTTTACTCT
This sequence comes from Octopus bimaculoides, assembly GCF_001194135.2. Classification (NCBI taxonomy): domain Eukaryota; kingdom Metazoa; phylum Mollusca; class Cephalopoda; order Octopoda; family Octopodidae; genus Octopus; species Octopus bimaculoides. The sequence continues at coordinate 14,696 of NW_026329892.1, forward strand.
TGTTGGTAAAGACTACTTTGAAGTAAGTTTTCTGCTACGCAAGCCAAAGTCGACATTTTTGTCGTTTCCGGGAGACGACTCATTGTTTCAACAATTACAGTTATGTCCTCTTGATTTTAGCTTTAGATTTTCCGTCTTTTTTGGTTTTTGTGTGTGCTGCAAGAATTCTGTTGTTACGAAACAAATTTATTATTTGTAGTCTTTTACTTTTTTCAGTCATTTGACTGTGGCCATGCTGAAGCACTG
>NW_026329893.1:0-305 GCF_001194135.2 Octopus bimaculoides
CTCGTATATAATATACAATATTATATAGGAGGGATGTAAATATGTAAATATACGCACCAGCGCACGCCTCTGTCCGTGTTTGCGTACGCATACGTATGTGCAGCTATATGCACTGTTATATTGGATTTGCAAGTCCTGATAACCCCCAAAGCATTAGAGTCATACCGGAAGTGTTTCACAGAGACAAAAGGCATGAGATTAATGACACAATGCAAAGCCTCGTCGTTATATTTATCGAAATAAAATCACTTTAGAGCCGCCTGCCTGGAAGAACGAGAAAAACCAAGCAAAAATATAGAAGGCGG
>NW_026329894.1:0-682 GCF_001194135.2 Octopus bimaculoides
CTCCTCAGAGATTTTGTATTTTTAGATTGATTCAGAAATTTGAAGTTGCTCAGAATTTGTGCGGCACCCTCAGATTTTATCACCCTAGGTGGTCATCAATTTAATCTTGTAAAAGTACTAACGTGAATATACAACTGAAATTGTATAAAGATTCTGTAAAGCTATACGTTTCTAGGTGAAAGGGCCTTAAATTACAAACGGAAAACTAGACATGGCCAACATACGTATTCATATAAAAAAAAACGAGTATTCAAAATTAATAATACTTGAAAGAACGAAACCCTTGCATATGGGATAAATGGTCAAGGATTTCCGGGACAATAAATTTTAGTGGAAGATCTTTAGAACGAATTCTAAATAGAAATGTTGAAAAAATGTTAGAATAAAAGAGCAAACAAAATCTTCATACATGCATCCATAGAAAAGCAGGAAATATGTAGAAAAGGTCACATTCACCTAAGATATACTGGCTACTCAGATCCAGTAAAACACATTTCTTTCTTTCTCTCTCTCCTTCTCTCTCTATCTTCGCTCTCTCTCTATCTTCCTCTCCCTCCTCCATCGCTCTCTATATATATATATATATTAATGTTTGTGTTTATATTCAATTATAATAAAGACAATTTTATATTAATCAGATGAGTTACTCTATACTTTTGTAGAATACAAATTCATTATTCTT
>NW_026329895.1:0-472 GCF_001194135.2 Octopus bimaculoides
CATATATATGTCTATATATATATATCTATAAATATAATATGTGACAATTAGTTGGCTGTCATAATAAAACTCTGAGTTTTGGATACCAGGGTTGAAGTCTGCTCCGGCATCTCATTAGTTGTAAAGACAAAATGCTATCTCATGCGGAATATTGTAAATTTCTATGCTTCTATTTCTAAGAAACTGCTTGATATAATTCTTGGGGTGCTCCAGTATGGCTGCAGTCAAATGACTGAAGCAAGCAAAAGTTAAAAGATAGAATATAAAAGACACACATAAGATATGACTCTGAACACTGTTTTTAAAACCTACTGCATACTCTATAGTGCCATTAGAGTTATAGATGTCTGCCGATTGACGTTGTGCCATTATATAACTTACTTACATTTTAATAAGTAGCTTTTAGCAAACTTTCATCATCTTGAAAGGAAACAGTTAAGAGACACCAGTTGAGCTGCACTCTCACTCTCCA
>NW_026329896.1:0-266 GCF_001194135.2 Octopus bimaculoides
ATCATCATCATCATCGTCGTCATCACCATCACCATCATCATCATCATCATCATGATGATGATGATGATGATGATGAACATCATCTTCATCATCATTTTTATTATTATTATTATTTTAAAAAAGGATTGACGTAACTCTTCAAATAGATAAACAGTCAAGCCGAAGAACGCGATTCGATTGTAAGATATTTCATTAGTTGACGATATTTCAACAGTCCGTCTGTCTTTGTTAAGTTCAAAATAAGAAGTGATAAAAATTCAAAATTA
>NW_026329897.1:0-429 GCF_001194135.2 Octopus bimaculoides
ATATCTGTGGGAAATCATTCTCTCAAAATAGTGAGTTAACAAGACACAATAGTATTCACACAGGAGAGAAACCGTATCATTGTGTTATTTGCGGTAAATCATTCTTTCAAAATAATGGTTTACAGAAACACATTCGTGTTCATACGGGAGAAAAACCATATCAGTGTGATATTTGTGGTAAATCATTCTCTCAAAATAGTGCCTTAACTCCACACAAGCGTATTCATACGGGAGAAAAACCATATCATTGTGATATCTGTGGTAAATCATTCTCTGTGAATAGAGACCTGGCAAGACACAATCGTATTCACACAGGAGAGAAGCCATATCATTGTGATATCTGTGGTAAATCATTCTCTAGCAATAGTTACTTATCTAGACACAAATATATTCATACTGGAGAGAAACCATATCATTGTGATATCTGTG
>NW_026329898.1:0-371 GCF_001194135.2 Octopus bimaculoides
TAACAAATAAGGAATCCTACCCACACCTATGCATAAATCTCCGACCCAAGGAACCCCATACCTTCCACCCAACAAACACCCATAATCATACCACTTTTTCTACAGATCTTCATACCCACGCTACTCACACCAACAGAACCACAATAACTACCTACCCAACTCCAACCTCGCATACAATCCACCCTACAAACACAAAAACCCACCGCATTTCTCACAAAACCTTAAACCATCACATTCCATACCAACACAATCACTATACCTACCCATCCACTTCCAGCCTATCCACCCAACAATACCCCTAACCCTACCCCTTGTACCAGGACTCTAACAATCACTACACCCCCTACTTCAACAACCATTTTTTAGACGGA
>NW_026329899.1:0-475 GCF_001194135.2 Octopus bimaculoides
AATACAAATGAGGTTTGAAAAATAGCCATCACCAAAATCTAGTACAAAAACAACTGAAACTACAGAAGACTACACAATTAGACACATCCATTAAAAGAATTTGCTGAGAAAATAAAAATGCCCTTGCTACATTTTACTATATTGTGTAAGCTTATAAATCATGCTGTCTATTTTGTCTTGCTGTCTATTCTATCAGATTTCACCAAATATTGATTTATTCTAAACTTCTATTTTCCCCTTCTAGGAAAGGTTTATATGACAAAAAATCTTATACTCGATATTGACTCCTCAGTAAGGTTTAAAAATCCATCAAATGTATTTTGTAAATCTTCAAGAACTTACTGGTTATATCAGTAAGTTGTAATTTGTTTTAAGTTTAGCAAATGGAAAAGCTGAATAGGAAAATGCAAACAAACTGTATATACATAGGCGCAAGAGTGGCTGTGTGGTAAGTAGCTTGCTTACCAGCCACATG
>NW_026329900.1:0-1973 GCF_001194135.2 Octopus bimaculoides
TGGAAAGCGGACGTTAAACGATGATGATGATGATGATGATGAAAATAGAATAAATTACAACAGCTGCAAAATGTATGTAAATTGTCAACAGAAGGTGGCGAATTATTTACCAAACAGAATAATTCAACGATTTTAATTACTTTTTAAGCATAAAAGCAGTTGGTGTTGGTAGCGCACGTGTAAAAACTAACATTTCCCTTCTCCAAGCTTAGATTCGAAACCGAATCTAAGAATTCTCCCTCGTCGGATTTACTGTGAGCAACAGGCGCGAAATCAGGTTTTCTTTGTCCTGTCAAAAAAATGATGGATAGCCTCCTCTCGACCTTATAACCTCATAGATGTCAAGCGAAGTTCACTGGACAGCGACTGACCTACTTAGGTACTACACTTGCTGCAGCTTGTCCATCCTTCTAGCTGCCCCTGATTTTTATAGATAGGAGAATTTAGCAGGGAGGAGAGAGAGAGAGAGAGAGGGAAACCGTGATTCGCCACAGACTGACCCAGTGCTCCGCGACTATCACACAGAGATTTGCCGTGTCACGCTAATGAGAGAGAGAACTACCGCAAGATGAAAGAACAAATACACACACACACACACGAACATATTTAGTCTTCGGATACATCAACTCCACAGATGTACCCTGGTTTCATTTTTCCTAGCAACTCGAAGTAAGTTGCCAAAATTTAATGTAGTGGTGAAGAATATTTACTAACACCAGAGTTCAATGCAGCAAATAAAATATGTTATAGTTGAACATAGTTATCACTTTGTTTATTCACAGGCAAACACATGCCTACCGCACCCTGACACGATAACACAAACATACAACATTACTCCACCATATTTTGGTGACTCCACTACACATGCATTATCTAGAGCAAAACTGAAATATATGCAAATGCTTTGTGATTAAGGAGCCTGCTTGAATATCACGGTGATTACTTGAAACATATATTTTTCACTCCAGGCACAAGAGAAAGTTAGTGATCATTGCAATGTCAAATATATTCTTCATCAAAGCTAGTAATTCATTGCAATCTCCTCTAAACGTTGGTAAATTTCACAGTATTTACACCCGCGAGTCCCCACCCACACAAGTATATAATATAAAGATATATCCATATATATATACATATATGTATATAAAATGCACACACATACACATATAATACAATGAAATATTGTAACAATATATTAACAAATTAAAATATATTAAATAAATATAATATAGGTGGCCGGTTAGCAATTAAAACCAAAATGGTAAAATTAGTAAATGAGGGAGCAAAAAAGCACCGGCAATTGCTAGAAATGAAATTCAAAATTTAACTCGAACACAAAGCACTAACCTGAATGAGATATACGGGAATTGCGATCGAGCAAGCCAAAACATTTTCCCCTGGTTGGATAAACTCACAGAATAAAGTAGGTGGACAAAACCTTATCACGTGATCCATATGATCTTGTTTCTCATCAGGGGCTTTTAACACTCGCTCGCTTTTCGACATTTTTTTTCATGAGTTACTGGGAGGCAGGCTGTCTCTTTAACTCTGATGAGGAACAAGGTCATATTGATCAAATTTCGAAATTAGTGATAAGGTTTGGCCAAACACTTAATCTGTGAGTTTATCCAGGGAAAGATGTTTTGGCCTGCTCGCTCACAATTTCCGTATATGTCATTGAGGTTAGTGCTTTATGTGGCCGCTCGAGTGAAAATTTGACTCTCATTTCTAGTAATTTCAGGTGCTATTTTACACCCTCCATATATATTGGAAGCAGGGCGAGAACTTCCCTACTATTCCAGCCTCGAGACTACCAGACTGCGCGGTTTCGTCCTTATTATGGTCATCCTCAGTGTTTAGGTGACGATAACCAATACTTCTTTGTGCAAATACTGTTTTCGTCTCTTATAGAGATTTTCTTTACTATCTATCTATCTATCTATCTTGTGGAGGCGCAATGGCCCAGTGGTTAG
>NW_026329901.1:0-230 GCF_001194135.2 Octopus bimaculoides
ACATACATATATATAGATATACATATATACATATAGATATACATACATATGTACATATATATATATACATACCTATATATACTTATATATATATACACATACCTATATATATATACACACATACATATACGTATACACATAAACATATGTATACACATAAACATATATACATAAATATATATATACGCATACATATATATACACACACACACACATATATATATATATAT
>NW_026329902.1:0-298 GCF_001194135.2 Octopus bimaculoides
AGGAAGGAAAAAGAAAGTAAAAAGAAAGTGGAGTTACCAGTGGAGAAAGTATCGGAAAGCCAACTGTATGAAGGTGAGATGAAGAGACTATTTATGGAGGAAGAAAAGAGAGAACCAAAAGTCCAAGAGAAAGGAAAGAAGATATGAGGAGGAGAAGGAGTATGGTATTATGTAATGTACCCAATAAATGTTGAAATAGAGAAAAAAATAATAAAGTTACATTCAATAGTAAGAGTAAGGGTGCCTTCATACATCTAAGCGGAGGATATGAAGGCAATAGTGATCGAAGAAGAAAACT
>NW_026329903.1:0-611 GCF_001194135.2 Octopus bimaculoides
CCAAAGAAGTAAGAGCTGCTGGAATTCCACATATATTCATCGTCAAGGAATCAACATATAAAAGCAAGACAAATACAAAATGATGAGGTAACTTACAAGCTATAACATTACATGGCCAAGTAAGTGACCGTTAGAAGTAAGAACGCTTGTTTACATAGAGTTATAAAGGGAGGGGGCTGTAAATGTAATGCTAAAGGTTTAAATTAAATTATTAAAAAGGGAGGGCAAAATAGATCACAGTAAAGTGAGCTATAAGTCGTAAGCTAACTGCTAAGTTAAAAGTGGAGGAAGGGAGAGAACCAAGAGAGTTCATGAAATATTAAAAAATATTTTATCCCTAAGGAAAAAACTTATGACATACTGAATATGAAGTGAAGAAAGTAAATATAAAAATAAATAAAGCATCATAGTCTAGTAATATATTATTATATTATTATACGGATATTAACGCTAGTTAATGGTAAAACAAGGTACAGGATATTTAGTGGAGAAATAATAATGATAATAATGTGCACGCTTACAAGAAGATAGGAAATACTAAGTTGAAGTTGCCAATGGTATGAACAACAACCAGTGTGGCATTACTAGGAAGAATTTACTTAACTAACTGT
>NW_026329904.1:0-219 GCF_001194135.2 Octopus bimaculoides
TCGCTGAAGGAGTCACTGATGTGCGACGAAAGATATCCGGACAATGGACATGAGTTAGCATAAGAACAGTAATAAACGAGTGATGAACGAATATACGGTGCGTGTGTTTATTTTAAAACAAGAATGACCATCTCGAAACAATATATTTCAACACAGTTTCGCATCGGGAGTCTCGCAACACAGATTTATAAACGTGTATATATACATATGTACATATAT
>NW_026329905.1:0-309 GCF_001194135.2 Octopus bimaculoides
TCGCCAGCAGGGGTAAGAGCTCTCTAAACTTTGCCCAGGTTATTCTTATTATGGCAGCTACACTTTCAGCGCACCCCCCACCCCTCACTACTAACTTGGTCACCCAGATAGTGGAAGCTATCGACTACCTTTAGTTTTTCTCCCTGGAATGAGATAGAAGTTGTTTCCTGTTTGTTTACAGTGTTTATTGCACCTGAACATCTGCCACATACAAAAACTAACTTCCTAGTTAACCTGCCTTTGATATTGCTGCACCCGGTGCAAGCTATGTGTCCATAGCTTGCACCGGGTACATCTTATAGAGTTACT
>NW_026329906.1:0-472 GCF_001194135.2 Octopus bimaculoides
TGGATAGTATTATTGGACGCTCAGGAAAGGAAAGATATATATATATATATGCACGCACACATACACATAAATATATACGTGGGTGAAGAATGCATATCTTATGGGGATGGGTGTAATGTCTTGCTTATAAGGTATGAATGAAAGGCTAAATGAATGAACGAGTGAATGAATGAATGGGGTTTTGTCAGAAAGTACGTTAACGAAGCGAGAAAGGAAGGGGAGTAGGAAGAGTCGGAGACGTGAAAGCATGGAGAAGAGAATTGTTAGCTGTGCTTTTGTATGCATGTAGATATGCATATATGTGGGCGTGTGTATGTGTGCATAAATACTTGTAAACATATATGTATATATATATGTATGTATTCATATGTATATATATGTATGTGTGCATATGTATATATGTACGTATATAGATATATATGTATGTGTGCATGTATGCATATATATATATATATATATATATATATATATA
>NW_026329907.1:0-602 GCF_001194135.2 Octopus bimaculoides
GAATGCTGCGTGCATGCATGGATGCAGCCGCCTTGTTTTTCCTGTGGGGAATTTGTGTATGTGTGTGTGTGTCTGAGTGCGTGTCTTTATGTGCATGATTGTGTGTATATGCGTGTACTTGTGTGTGCATACTTGTTTGTGTATGTATATTTGTCTAATTCCAAGCTTAATAAGAGCTGGAGAGTTTACTGACTGCGAACTTCCATCTGATGTATTCTCTTCAACTTCACTCTCACATTCATCTTCACGCCACTAATATTGTCAGCTTGATGGTACCATCACCACCATCATTATGCTCACCTTCACCGTCAGCATCATCAACGCTATCATCATTATCATCATCAACATCATCGTCATCGTCCACTTCCTAATTCTCGATGTCAACGTTGTCGTCGTCATCGGCAGCATCAGCATCACCATCACCATCATCATTGTCATCACCATCAAACATCGTCATCGTCATTGTCATCATCTTCATCACCAAAATCATCGTCATCATAACCATCTTCGCCACCACCACCACCACCACCATCACCATTACCATCATCATTGTTATCATCGTTGTCGTCGTCGTCATCATCATCATCATCATCATCATCATC
>NW_026329908.1:0-331 GCF_001194135.2 Octopus bimaculoides
ATATGTTTCAATATTTTCTTAGTTTGTAAATTTGACCAATCAATCAACACGCACACTCATTCACACACACACAAACACACACACACACACGCAAAATACTTATATGTCGTATATATATATATATATATATATATATATAAATATATACTTATATACGTATTGTATATGCGTGTATAGCCATTTCCTATACCATTTGATGATAGTATGTCAAATTCTCAACAACAGAAAACATCATAGAAACAGAAAGAAAGGAGAAGAGAAAGAAGCTGAGAGACAGATATATAGAAAGATAGAGAGAGAAAGAGAGAGAGAGAGAGAGAGAGAGAGAGAG
>NW_026329909.1:0-356 GCF_001194135.2 Octopus bimaculoides
ATATATATATATATATGCACAGATACAATACACACATACGTAACATCCTTGCAAAACTCGGGACGAGTCATCGTTAATAAACTGCACAAAGCTGCCTACATCTGTATCGTCAAAAGTCAATGTATTCGACATGTACATGTTTATATAAACACAAAAGTTCTTGACGGTGATAAGTTACTATTCACGTGAAGTTCAGGTTTTAAAAAAGACATTAGGAGATATAACGTGACTGCAACCAGGGGATGAACAGGATTGCAATACGGATCGAAGATCAACCCCATTGTATTCAGAAATGTATGTATGTGCGTGAGTGTGTGTGTGTGTTTGTGTGCCTGCTTGAATGTGTGTGAGAATAA
>NW_026329910.1:0-231 GCF_001194135.2 Octopus bimaculoides
CACACACACACACACACACATACACACACACGCACACACATATGCATTTACATATAATTATATACATGTGTATATATCTGTGTATACCACATATATACATATAAATACCTATGTATATCTAAGTATGTATACACATGTATGAATATAAGTGTTCATATGTGGGTGTCTGTATGTGTACGTGTATACATATACATATACATACATATACATACATACATACATACATACATA
>NW_026329911.1:0-372 GCF_001194135.2 Octopus bimaculoides
TAAACCCGAGCTCTTCAAAAAGAAAGTTATGGTGACTGTTTGGTGGTGTATTGCCGGACTCATTCACTATAACTTCTTAAAACTCGGAAAAATCATTACTTCAGAAACATGTTGCCATGAAATTGCCAAAATGAAATTGGCAAATAAAATTGCCAAAATGAACGAAAAACCGCTACTCCTCCGTCCCAAACTGGTCAACAGAGGAGGGCCAATCATTCTTCATGACAATGCTCAATCACACGTCTCACTAATGATTCTCCAGAAGTTAAGGGAATCTGACAACGAATTCTCCCCCCGCCAGCTTATTCCCCAGACCTTTCAGCTACCGACTACCACTTTTTCAAGCACCTTGATGATTTCCTGCAAGAGAAG
>NW_026329912.1:0-314 GCF_001194135.2 Octopus bimaculoides
GCGTAAGTGAGTGTAAATATAATTCGATTAAAATATTATGAATGTCTAAATTGCATCTTACGATCATTTCGTGGATAGTATTGCTTTATAATATAATCTAATATAGACAAGCATATTGGCAATAATTCCGCTCTTCAGAGATGTATAATTTTATTATTATATATGTGAAAACGAATGGTATACCTAATAAAATATGCTATAGGATGATGTTAATTAAAATATAAAAAAAATATTAAGAATATTAAAATATTAAAAATATATACTGTCCTTTGAGATATATGTAAGTAGATGTATATATATATATATATATATAT
>NW_026329913.1:0-164 GCF_001194135.2 Octopus bimaculoides
CAGGCTGACCAAAGCCTTGTGAATGGATTTGGTAGACAGAAACTGAAAGAGAAAGAGAACACATACAAATACACACATAGACATACATACATACATACATACACACACACACAAATATACATACATACATACATACATACATACATACTTACATACATACATAC
>NW_026329913.1:174-540 GCF_001194135.2 Octopus bimaculoides
CATACATAAATGTCTACAGACATAAGTGCATGTTTTAGTACAAAACATCCACCACCAACATATTGACAGATATGCAATTAACACACATTGGCATATTGGCATAAACAGTTATTCAAACTAATATTGCCGTTATCATGTAGCTAATTAGTATTATTTATATGTTATGTTTTGAGACTAATATTGAATTTTTATTGCATATTTATACATTTATGGCTGTTGCGTATTAGAAATACGTGGGTGAATTTGTGTATTTTTACATGTAAAGCCGAATAGATATGCTTATCTGTGATGTATCTCAATTTTCATGTGTATGTGTTAGTGTGTGTATGTGAATATGTATGTGTGTGTGTGTGTGTGTGTGTGTGT
>NW_026329914.1:0-529 GCF_001194135.2 Octopus bimaculoides
ATATATATTTATACATATAAGAGGGAGGACCGCTAAGTGGACATCCAATATACTTGATGTTGACCCCAATGGTCCGACCACTAAGAAAAAGAAAAGATTGTTCTAAAAAAATTCAGCAAACGCCAGAACGTAAGCGAGCAAGACAAATGAAAAGATACAAAATATAATGATTATTCACATACCAGGTTTCATTATTACCACTTACATATTACATATGTAGATGTCCGCAAATCATCAGTGTGACCGTCATAGCAAAATATAATTTGCAGAACTATATGCATGTTCAATCTCATGTGGACGTCTCGTGTATAGTTCTGCAAATTGTATTTTGTTATGACGGTCACACTGATGATTTGCGGATATTTACATATGTAATATGTAAGTGGTAATAATGAAACCTGGTATGTGAAAAATCATTATATTTTGTATCTTTTCAATTGTCTTGTTCGCTTACGTTCGGGTTTCTAGATCTAAAATATTGGATGTCCACTTATTGGTCATCCCTCTTATATGTATGTAATATAATTTT
>NW_026329915.1:0-431 GCF_001194135.2 Octopus bimaculoides
AATCTACTCACAAGGCTTTGGTTGACCTGAGGCTATAGTAGAAGACACTTAGCTAAGGTTCCACGCAGTGGGACTGGACCCGGAGCCATGTGGTTGGGAAGTAAGTTTCTTACTACAGAGCCACATTACACCTATCTTTTGTTGACTGTTGGTAACATTTGTTTCTGTATTAACCTCCGGTATATTGCGAAAGACTTCAAAAGAAGAAAACCAAAAAAAAATTGGGCTTCAACAATTTAATGTGGTAATGTGTGCATGAAAAGTAGTTCGCTGCTATTTCTAGCGGGTCATGTGGCCTAGCAAATGGTCACAAGTACTATTAGTCCGACAGACATGGATGCAATCGATACTACAACGCGTCACAACACACTTTTGAGTGACGTCATGTCAATGTAAGAAAGCACCACCACCACCACCACCACCGCCACCAC
>NW_026329916.1:0-425 GCF_001194135.2 Octopus bimaculoides
TGTACAAAAAAGATGTATGCGTATGTAATTATGTATGTACATATACATGACAACACACCGCTCAACTGACGCTTTGTCTGTCTGTCTGTCTTTCTCAAAAACACACACACACATACATAAATGTATACAAACGTACACACAAAAGCACACGTGTGCGTGTGTGTTGAGAGAGATGGGGAGAGAGAACATTGTAAACAGTGAATGAAATAAACATGAAATGAAAAAAAAAATCGTATAAATAAAAGCTCTTGTCCTGAATATTTAAATTTGTGAATTTAGTAAATATTTCTTACAGTAATTTATAGAAATTGTTTGCAAACTTGAAATGAAAATATTAAAACAAAATACTATTTACATGTTTCAGTCATTTGACTACGGCCATGCTGGAGCAGCGCCTTTAGTCGAGCAAATCGACCCCAGGACTT
>NW_026329917.1:0-374 GCF_001194135.2 Octopus bimaculoides
TATATATATATATATATATATATATATATAATACACATACACATAAATATGTATGGAAATATATTTATGCATATATAAAACAAATACATATATTCCTATATATCTTACATATGATAGATATGTATATTATAGTATTATACATTTATTTGTATATATATTCATGCATATATCTACACACACACACATGCATATATGTATCTATGAACGTACGTGTGTACTTGATTTGAAATGGCATGTTTTGAATCTTAATGATGACATAGGCACCCAGTTTTCAAATATATATTTAGCTATAGATATACATACATGCAGTAAAGAAAGAAAGAAAGAAAGAGAGAGAAAGAGAGGGAGAGAGAGAGAGAGAGAGAGAGAGAGAG
>NW_026329918.1:0-262 GCF_001194135.2 Octopus bimaculoides
TTATTATTATTATTATTATTATTATTATTATTGAAGGCAGCGAGCTGGCGGAATCGTTAGCAGGCTGGACGAGTTGCTTAACGGTGTTTCGCCTGTCGCTACGTTCTGAGTTCAAATTCTGCCAAGGTCAACTATGCTTTTCATTCCTTCGGGGTCGATAAATTAAGTACCGGTGACACTCTGGGTTCGATGTCATTTCAGGCCTTGTGCCTTTACTAGAAAGGATTATTATTATTATTTGTGTATATATATATATATATAT
>NW_026329919.1:0-233 GCF_001194135.2 Octopus bimaculoides
AGGAACAGTTTTGCACATAACTTCTATTTTAGTATCAGGAAACATTTTTGTATCCCTTCCATTCTAGTAGTAATAATCCAATGCGCTATCCAAAGGAATGTTGCTAACATAAAAACTGCATGGGTAATGAAGAAAAGGAAGTGGATTTAGTATGTCTCATTCCAGGGAGAAAAACTAGAGGTCGTTGATAGCTTCCATTATCTGGGTGACCAAGTTAGTAGTGGGGGTGGGTG
>NW_026329920.1:0-221 GCF_001194135.2 Octopus bimaculoides
TGTGTGTGTGTGTGTTGTGTGTGTCTTTGTGTCTGTGTTTGTCTCCCACCACCGATTGACATCCGGTGTTGGTGTGTTTACCTCCCTTATCTTAGCGGGTCGGTAAAAGAGGTGTGTGTGTGTGTGTGTGTGTATGTGTGTGTGTACATGTGTGTGTGAGTGTATTTGTGTATGTGTGTGTACGCGTGCGCGTATATATGTATATATGTATTACATTAAGG
>NW_026329921.1:0-360 GCF_001194135.2 Octopus bimaculoides
TCACATAAAGAATCTTGCAAACCAAATACAAAAACGAAATATATATATATGTACATACACAGACACACACACACACATATATATATACATACATATATATATACACATACATACATACGTCTGATATAAATTAAATTGTTATTGATGTTGCTAGTGTTGTTGTTGTTGTTGTTTAACCCCAGGTCGAACCAGTTCTGGACCAGTAAATCTATCACCCAAAATGTACTTGCAATGACAATCCTACCTTTCATTCAGACATAGTTTATCTAGGACTACATGATCTAATGTACAATGTCGGGAAGTTAATGGTCTCAGTATTTATCAGTATTACTGGATATATATATATATATATATATATAT
>NW_026329922.1:0-512 GCF_001194135.2 Octopus bimaculoides
TGGATTCGGATGAAACTTTCAGGAATGTTTGGCCTCGTGACTGGCACAAAATGATTAGACTCTGGGATCAATCCGCTACCGGATAAGAATTCTGGGTTAATTTTCCTGTTATTTTTTTTTTACTTAAGACTAGAAAAAACAGCCAACAACTGATGAAGGGTCGTTCTTTATGTTGTTTGTTTTGTTTTCGATTTGTGTCTTTCGTTGTTCGAAAGAATAGTTCATCTTCCATGTATTCGTGCTTCGGACTTTTTTGTTGTACACGTTTCATGACGTCCTGTGCCCACATAAGCATATATATACATATATATACGTATAGATGTAATTATGTACATATACGTATGTATATATGCATATATATATATTATTTATATTATATACACACAAACACACATACACAAAAAACACACACACATATATATATATGTATATCAATATATTATAAATTAACCACCAACAAAATTAATTGGTAAGCTAACTCAAAAAATCATCACCAAAATAGCAGAAAAAAA
>NW_026329923.1:0-416 GCF_001194135.2 Octopus bimaculoides
TCGGGTTTAATTTGACGATATTTTATGTCTTCTTTTCCAAGAACGACTTGTATTAGTGAACAATCAACGGCGTTGGAGAGAATAACGATCAAAATTGTAGCTGTGAAAAAGTTAGCTGACATGGCAGACTGGAAGCCACCTAATATTGGAAAAGATTTACCTGTATCATGACGATTGCGTTGGGTATCAAAATTTCAACATCATGACCGCTCCTCAATGTTCTCTGAAAAGTGTAAACGTGACATAGGCAGTTGCAACGATGACATTGATCCCTACATATTTGAATAGGGCCTTCGGCTCTACTCAAACAGGTGTATAAAATTGTTGGAGACTATGGTCGAACTCCGGATAGAGAATGTTGCCGCTACAAAGCCATATGTGTGGCAGCAAGATTCGGCTCCTTGCCATGCCTCCGG
>NW_026329924.1:0-370 GCF_001194135.2 Octopus bimaculoides
GTGTGTGTGTGTGTGTGTGTGTGTGTGCATGTTTGTGTGCATGTGTGTGTGTTTGCTTGTGTGAGTGTGTTTATATATGTACCTGTGGTCTATGATTAAGCTAAGGACAACAGTGAACATTTTGATAGTCGTCTTAATTGGAATTAAGCAGTATTTAAAAGTTAGGGTGGCACCAATATTAATGGTGGCACACCATTCATGGTGCCACAAATATTCGTGAAACCTAACATCATTAAAGAAATAATGGTGACATACACACAAATTTGAGTAAATAACTGAGCAAAAAAAAACAAACTATATACATATATAAGATATAAAATATTTAAAAAAATAAAATTGCTATTCATATTTCCCTTTTTTTTTTTTTACA
>NW_026329925.1:0-400 GCF_001194135.2 Octopus bimaculoides
AGTGTGTATCATAAATAGTCCTGCATAGAAAAAAGTCCCGTACGACCTGTAGTGGTTTAGCTGACCATCTTAGAGGTATTACTAAATATAGATATACAGGGCAGGGAATCGTCAATTAGTAATAAAAATTAATAATTAACAATTATGCCGGGTAGCTCAGTATGAAAAAACCTTTTTGGTAAAGCCATTTATAATCATAAATATATAGGGATTAGCAGAAAACCTGCTTCTCCAACATACTGAGAATTCAGAAACAGCAGCCAAAGAACTACTGATTCTAAAAACTACAAATTTTTCTCTAATTGACAGCGATATTCATGGTACACACAGAACTAAAGACAGAAGAGAAGAGTTTTAGGGAAAAGAACCAAGGTTCATGAACTCATTGATGAAAATCCAC
>NW_026329926.1:0-779 GCF_001194135.2 Octopus bimaculoides
TTGAAGACCTCCACATCCATGTCTTGCAGGTCTCTCAAATGTTTTGGCAGAGGATTGAAGAGCTGAGGTCCTCTGAAACCGAGGCTGCTGCAGTATCTTTTTCTTATGTGAGAAGCAGTAGGCGGCACCTTTGGCACCATGCAGTGGCGACCCGTGCGGGCATTCCTGTAGAACTTGATGCCAAAGTTTGGCACCGGTCCTTCCAGTATTTTCCATATGTATATTATTACATATCTATCCCGCCTGCGTTCCAGGGTGTAGAGACCTAGTGCCTTCAGTCGCTCCCTGTAGTTCATCTGCTGGACTTTGGCGATCTTTGTTGTATAGTGCCGCTGAATTGCCTCGAGTTCTGCTGTCCGTTTGGCAGTGTGTGGTGACCACAACTGAGAGCAATAGTCTAGGCGGCTCAGGACAAATGTCTTCCATAGAGTCAACATGACATTTTGATCCCTTGTACGGAATGTCCTCAGTATCCACCCCGCCAGCTGTCTGCACTTTGTTGTCAACTTGACAATGTGCATGTGAAATGATGCATCACTACACATGTTGATGACCAGGTCTCTCACTGCTTGAGGTTCTGGGATTGCAATACCTCCAGGTCCTGTGTATGCCAGTTGGGAGGCACTTGTGGTCTTGTAGCGCAGTACTTGAAATTTTTCCGCATTGAACTGCATATTATTTTGCTCTGCCCACTCGTATATTGCATTTAGGTAATTCTGTAGGCTTACCATATCATCAGAATTCTTTATTGCCTGAGATAGTTTTGTGTCATCAGCGTA
>NW_026329928.1:3704-4064 GCF_001194135.2 Octopus bimaculoides
TGTGTGTGTGTGTGTGTGTGTGTGTGTGTGTATGTGTATAACATGATATTGTAATGTATATACATTAGAGCAATATATGGTATCTTCCTTCAACATATTCTTGGTTGGTTCCTGGTGATTGTCTCCATTCTTCCGCTTTGAGACGCTTGCAGTTGCCACTAGGTATTTGTGTATCTGCTGTCGAAGCAAATATAATTTCAATAAATCATGGATGAACCTTGTTTAGTGTGTCTTTTACATTACTTGGCTGTTTCTTGTCCAAATTCTTGCCACAGGCCGTTCTCGGTTGTTAATCTTAGCTTATCAACACGCACACACTCACACACACGTGTACACGCACAAACAAACGCGCGCGCGCGC
>NW_026329929.1:0-237 GCF_001194135.2 Octopus bimaculoides
TCTATCTATCTATCTCTCTATCTCTCTATCTCTCTATCTATCTATCTATGCTGGTAAAACGAGCAAAATTAGTTTATCTGTTAGGTTATCCGGGGCAGAATCACCTTCTAAGCAGGAACTCGTTAAAA
Organism: Octopus bimaculoides; assembly: GCF_001194135.2. Classification (NCBI taxonomy): domain Eukaryota; kingdom Metazoa; phylum Mollusca; class Cephalopoda; order Octopoda; family Octopodidae; genus Octopus; species Octopus bimaculoides. Next base: position 129 of record NW_026329929.1, read on the forward strand.
ACTCCCTTTCAATGCAAACAACAATAATGATGATAATCTGTTTATTTCTCTGTCTGCCTGATTGTCTGTCTGTCTGTCTCACATGTGTGTATGTATGTATGTATGTATG
>NW_026329930.1:0-257 GCF_001194135.2 Octopus bimaculoides
TATATATCCGCGTAGATAGGCATAGAGTTCGAAGCATCTGGCCAACAGCTGAACTCTAGGATTGTGTGACCTCTCCCCTCAAAATAAAAATAGAAGAAAAGAAACAGAAAAAAATCTTTAATTTCGAAATTATATGCGCAAGAGGAGAAACATGGGATAAGTAGATACAGAGAGAAAGAGATAGGTTGATAGACAGATAGATAGATACACAGATAGATAGATACATTTCTTTTATTAGCCACACAGGGCTCAACGAA
>NW_026329931.1:0-250 GCF_001194135.2 Octopus bimaculoides
GTGTGGTACAGCGTGCACCTATTAAGGAAATGTCGATTTGATGGAGAGAGAGTGAGCTAATGTACTGCGTATGCGTTTGATCACAATAAACGAATCATTTGTGCAAGTTGTTCTGGAAGAAATTGCAGCATCGTCTTTCTCAGACTACGAGAGACTACCATCATTCACGAAGTCTGATCAATAAATATCCGGATTGTTGGTATAGTAACGAAGCTAAAGCACACAGAGTGAAGCTGCTTGGCACAGATTG
>NW_026329932.1:0-388 GCF_001194135.2 Octopus bimaculoides
AAATGGAGGGGATTAATAGGTGGTATTCATCAACTTGCAGACATTGTATTCTTTAGGTGGGACAGGTATGTCCTTCAGTGATAAGTCCATCTTTATCAACTCCATTTTACCAGCAGTATTCATTTTGAGGGTCTATTATATGATACTCAAATGTACATGCTCTCATAAGCAATGTTATACAAAATGCAAAGATATTTTACATATACAATGCAGTATATTGGATAGATATTATTCCTTAGTGGGTTGGATTCACAACCCCTAACTTTCTTGGATTTATAATATATATACACAGTAGTACCTCAATTCTCAAACAACTCTGATCACGAATAAATCATACTTTATGTATACATATGTATATATATATATATATATATATATATATATATAT
>NW_026329933.1:0-633 GCF_001194135.2 Octopus bimaculoides
ATATATATATATATATATATGACTGGCTTCTCTCAGTTTCCATCTACCACAAGGATTTGGTTGGCGTGGGGCTATAGCAGGAGACAGTTGCCCAAGGTGTCACACAGAGGGACTGAACCCAGAACCATGTGGTTGGGAAGCAAGCTTCTTACCACACAACGATGCCTGCACTTACGAGTTTAATGTTTTTAATAAACTGATAATGACAAAGTATGGCTGTATCATGAAGAAGCTTGCTTTGCAACCGCATGGTTTTGGGTTCAATCCTACTGCTTGCCATCTCAGGAAAGGGTCCTCTACTGATTTATGCCTTGTAAGCGTATTTGAGAGACAGACACTGTGTGGAAGTCTATCGTGTGTGTGTGTGTTTGTTTACATTCATATAATACAGTGGCATGACTATAGAGCCTGGGAGAGTAAGTCCCAGATTTAAAAACTGAAATTAAAACCCTCCAAGACAGTGCCCCAGCATGGCCACAGTTCTATGACTGAAACCAGAAAGAGGAGAATAAGACTGATTCTAAATCTACCACTTCTATTGTCCCTTCTTCTTGTTTCACAGAATTACGAGGTCATCATCACAGTGTGTGGAGGCGCAATGGCCCAGTGGTTAGGGCAGCAGACTCGTGGTCA
>NW_026329934.1:0-351 GCF_001194135.2 Octopus bimaculoides
ACATATATATATATATATATAAATCTCTGAAGAGGCGTAGCGAATCATGCATGTACCCTCATTACATCATTTTCATCTAATAATTACAACCGGTGTACAGGAGCTATAGAGATAGAATGGGGCATGCCAACGCTAGGCCGAAACAGCTGTAAGTTTCTGTCCCTTCTCCAATTGCTAAATGTCCTTTATATCTGTAATCTTAATTGTTAATGACGTGGTATGTCATAAGTGTCTGTATATTGTGTTTTTTGTCAATTTAGTTATAAAATAAACAGATTAATCAATGGAATACCTTGTCTGTAAGTCGATGGGTACCGCATATTCTCCTCCATTTTCTCATTGCTATATAAA
>NW_026329935.1:0-273 GCF_001194135.2 Octopus bimaculoides
CATACATACATACATACATACATACATACACACATACATACATACAAAAAAAACAGACAGACAGACACACACACACACACATATACATATACATACACATACCGAGTATGAGTGCTCGCATATATATATATACATACATATACACACATAAACATATATACATATATCTACATTTATATAATATTATATATATAGTATACAATATCTAACTATATATATGCTTATGTGCATATATACGTATAAGTGTAAATATATATATATATATATATATAT
>NW_026329936.1:0-255 GCF_001194135.2 Octopus bimaculoides
CCCCCCCTGTGCTGGGGGGGGGTTAAGGAGTGGGGAAGGGAGGGGGGTGCATTATTCTGTTTATTATTATTCCTTCCAGATTTGAGACAACAAAGTACCAGTAAATTTTACAAGGGACAGTTCCCCCCCTCTAACAAGACTATATAATAAAAAAAAAAAAGATTTCCTTTGTACCTAATAAAATGAAATCATTATTACCACTGAAATTATTATTATTATTATTATTATTATTATTGAGTGAGAGAACAGCGCATG
>NW_026329937.1:0-1568 GCF_001194135.2 Octopus bimaculoides
TAAAGAAAAAACGAACGTAAATACGTACGAACGAACGAGCGAACTTACGTACGCACGAACAATCGTACGTAAGTATGTACGTACGGAGGTGCAAACGAACGATCGAACGAACGAACGGACGTACGAACGAACAAATTAACGAAAGAACGAAAGAACTAACGAAGCTACGTACATACATACGTACGTACGTACGAACAACCAAACGAACGTACGTACGACATGCGTATGTACATACGTACCTGCGTAGCAACGTGTGTACGTACGTACATGCGTATGTACGAAATAACGAACGAGCGTACGTACGTAGATAAGTACGTTTGAACGAACGAACAATCGTACGTAAGTACGTACCTAAGTACGTACGCACAAATGAACAAACGAACGTACATACATTCGTACCTACGATCGAACGAACGAACAAACGAAAGAATGAACCAACGAATGAACAAACGAACGTACGTACGTACATACGTACTTTCGTTCGTTAAAATTCGTGCGTACGTACTTAGGTAGGTACTTACGTACGATCGTTCGTTCGTTCGGACGTACTTACGTACTTTCGTTCCTTCTTTTGTTCCTTCGAACGTACGTAAGTACGAACGAACAAACGTAATTACGTACGTACGTACGAACGAACGAACGATCGAACGAAAGAACGAACTAACGAAGGAACGAAAGAACTAACGAAGGTACGTACTTACGTACGTACGAACGACCGAACTAACGAATGTACGTACGTACGACGTGCCTACGTACGTACGTGCGACGTGCGTACATACGTACGTACCAGCGTACCAACGTGTGTACCTACGTACATGCGTACGTACAAAATAACGAACGAACGTACGTACGTAGATAAGTACGTACGAACGAATGAACACACGAACGTACATACGTACGTACCTACGAACGAACGAACGAAAGAATGAACGAACGAATGAACAATCGTACGTACTAACGAATGAACGAACGAAAGTACGTACGTACGAACGAACGAAAGAATTAAGGCACAAACATACGTACGAACGAATGGACGAACTAACGAACGTACGTACGCACGAACAATCGTACGTACGGACGTACAAACCAACGATCGAACGAACGGACGTACGAACGAACAAATTAACGAAGAACGAGAGAACTAACGAAGCTACTTACATACATACGTACGTACGTACAAACGACCAAACGAACGTACGTACGTACGACATGCGTACGTACATACGTACCTGCGTACCAACGTGTGTACGTACGTACATGCGTACGTACGAAATAACGAACGAACGTACGTACGTAGATAAGTACGTATGAACAACCGTACGTAAGTACGTACGCACGAATGAATAAACGAACGTACATACGTACCTACGAACGAACAAACGAACGAACTAACGAAAGAATGAACCAACGAATGAACAAACGAACGTACGTACGTACATACGTACTTTCGTTCGTTAATTCGTGCGTACGTACTTAGGTAGGTACTTAAGTACGATCGTTCGTTCGTTCGGACGTACTTACGTACTTTCGTTCCTTCTTTTGTTCCTTCGAACGTATGTAAGTACGAA
>NW_026329937.1:3762-4404 GCF_001194135.2 Octopus bimaculoides
GAGAACTAACGAAGCTACTTACATACATACGTACGTACGTACAAACGACCAAACGAACGTACGTACGTACGACATGCGTACGTACATACGTACCTGCGTACCAACGTGTGTACGTACGTACATGCGTACGTACGAAATAACGAACGAACGTACGTACGTAGATAAGTACGTATGAACAACCGTACGTAAGTACGTACGCACGAATGAATAAACGAACGTACATACGTACCTACGAACGAACAAACGAACGAACTAACGAAAGAATGAACCAACGAATGAACAAACGAACGTACGTACGTACATACGTACTTTCGTTCGTTAATTCGTGCGTACGTACTTAGGTAGGTACTTAAGTACGATCGTTCGTTCGTTCGGACGTACTTACGTACTTTCGTTCCTTCTTTTGTTCCTTCGAACGTATGTAAGTACGAACGAACAAACGTAATTACGTACGTACGTACGTACGAACGAACGAACGAACGAACGAAAGAACGAACTAACGAAAGAACGAAAGAACTAACGAAGGTACGTACATACGTATGTACGAACGACCGAACTAACGAATGTACGTACGTACGACGTGCTTACGTAAGTACGTGCGACGTGCGTACATACGTACGTACCTGCGTACCAACGTGTGTA
>NW_026329938.1:0-376 GCF_001194135.2 Octopus bimaculoides
AAAAAAAAAAAAGAAACAGAATATAGAATTAAAGAAGAGGAAAACATGAAAAACAAGATGGCAAATCCTTAAGAAATTAGAAGTGAGAGAAAAAAAGAATAGAGAAAAAAAACAGAAGAGCGTAGAGTATAAAGGGAGATAAGACATTACTGATAAAAATACAGAAAGCGTTAGAGAGAGGAAAAAAAATGGATCTCGGGGGAAGATATAGCATGGATTTGTTGACGGCTTGAAACTGGTTATGATTGAATATGATATAACATGGGGTCTGGATAGGGGTGAGCGAAGTGGGGGACCAGAATAGACACACACACAGAAGCGTGTGTGCTTATGTGAGTTTGTGTTATATATATATATATATATATATATATATATA
>NW_026329939.1:0-227 GCF_001194135.2 Octopus bimaculoides
AGCATGGCCGCAGTCAAATGACTGAAACAAATAAAAGAATATATGTATATGTATATACAATGACACATGTAATAAGGCTATAATATATATAAGGTAAATATACTGATATATACACATACAGACATCACTAATAATGTTAATGTATGTACATGCGTAACACATGACGTATAACTGTCTGTATGTATTATATATACACATTATATACGTGTAGACACACACACACACAC
>NW_026329941.1:0-486 GCF_001194135.2 Octopus bimaculoides
TCTTGCTAAAATTGCTGTTTCTTTTCAGATATCACCAGAAAAAGGTAATTCAATGTCATTAAAATCGCAGATCTATCGGACTTTCAAAGTGTTCAAATCTTCGGTGCTCGTATGACAAGCGCTAGCGTAACGAAAACAGCTGAAATGTTTGGTGCATCAAAAAGTACTGTCTCGAAAGTAATGACAGCCTTTGAGAAAGAGGGAAAAATCTCCTCGTCGAAACGAAACTCCAGAAGAAAACGAAAACTTTCAGATAGGGACCGTCGGACTCTTACGCGAATTGTTAGAAAGGGTCACAAAAGTACAGCACCCAAAATTATTGCAATGCTTAATGACCACCTCGAGAACCCAGTTTTGACAAGAGCATTCGTCAGGTGTTGCACAAAGCTGGATTTCATGGGAAGGCTGCAATCAGAAAAACACTACTTTCAAAAAGAAACGTTGCAAAGCATTTAGTGTGGAGTAAAAACCTACAGAATTGGTCCC
>NW_026329942.1:0-362 GCF_001194135.2 Octopus bimaculoides
TGACTGGGAAGCAAGCTTCTCGCTACACAGCCACGCCTGCGCTTATTATACGTAATACATCACACACATATATACATAATCGTTTATTGTGGGACGTTTTGTGTGGGATTTTACCCCGAATTGCCCTAAGTGGACTACCACGCCTTTGAGGATTCTATTTATTTGTTATTCATTTCTCTAATTCCTATTTGTATATCCTTTAATGCTGAAGTGTCTCCCTTTGGTCGATGTATACCTTACCTATTTTGTGTGTTGTATCTCGTCCTTTGATATTGCCCCCCATGTCTTGGGTCCTTGTGGCCCATTACAGAAATCATCATCAGCATTATTATTATTATTATTATTATTATTATTATTATTAT
>NW_026329943.1:0-265 GCF_001194135.2 Octopus bimaculoides
AACGAACGAACGAATGAATGTACGAACAAACTTACGAGCGAACAAACGAATGAACGAACAAACGAATGAACGTTTGTACCTACGTACGCCCGGATGCAGGAACGAACTTACGTACGTACGAACGAACAAACAAACGAACGAAAGAAAGTACGCAAGTACGTACGTACGAACGAACGAACGAAATAACAAAATAACGAACGAAAGAGCGAACGAACGAACGTACAAAAGAACGAACGTTCGTACGTAAGAATGAACGAACGATTGA
>NW_026329944.1:0-311 GCF_001194135.2 Octopus bimaculoides
ATATATACATACATATATAGTATTAATAATACGCAGTCCCGAACAGGACACTCGGATTTACCCAACGAGAAAAGTTCCCAGAGCCTAGCAACTTGTTAGCTCAGATACCACATAAGGATCGTTGTGGTTAGCCGGTATCTGAAACCGACTTGAGAGGAAACATGCTCACCACCAGGATAATATAGCCCATTAAACTCATCTTTCAAATATATTTGTGTGTACATACATACATACATACATACATAATTACATACATCCATACATTCATCCATCCATTCATCCATCCATCCATACATACATACATGCATACA
>NW_026329945.1:0-316 GCF_001194135.2 Octopus bimaculoides
AGAGAGAGAGAGAGAGAGAGGCAGATAGATAGATAGAGACATACACACTCACACAGAAAGACAGTAGATGAACAGACAGAGAAATAGATAAACTGACAAAGAGAGATTGGTACAGAGAGATAAAGAGAGAGAGGAGAAGAGAGAGAGAAATAAAAAAAGAAATAGAAAGATGAACAGAAAGATAGAGAGAGATCAAAAATATACCACAGACAGACAGACAGATAAACACATACTAAAGACAGTCAGATAGACAGACAGACAAACAGACAGAATGTTAGCAATAGATAAAAAAGATGGGAATAGACAGAGAGATAGA
>NW_026329946.1:0-506 GCF_001194135.2 Octopus bimaculoides
ATATATGTGTGTGTGTGTGTGTGTGTATATATATATGCTATATCTATCATATATATATACATATCATTATATATGTATATATATATGCATATGTATATATAAAAGCATATACATAAATATATATGAATATATATACAAATGTATATAATTTATATAATGTATATACACGTGTGCGTGTGTGTGTTTATATATATATATATATGTATATATGTATATATATATATATATATATTCTTTTAGTCTTTTTTATTCTTTTATTCTTTTACTTGTTTCAGTCATTTCACTGTGGCCATTCTGGAGTACCATCTTTAGTGGATCAAATCGACCCAAGAATCCCTTTGTAAGCCTACTACTTATACCATCGGTCACTTGTTGCCGAACCGCTAAGTTATGTGGACGTAAATACACTAACATCGGTTGTCAAATGTTGGTAGGAGGACAAACAAAGGCAGACAATTACACACACACACACATCTCTCTATATATATATATGTATATATATATAT
>NW_026329947.1:0-498 GCF_001194135.2 Octopus bimaculoides
TACCAGTTACGCACTGGCGTCGATGTAATCGACTTAATCCGTTTGTCTGTACGTGTCTGTCCCCTCTATGTTTAGTCCCTTCTGGGCAATAAAGAAATATATATCAGTATATGTGTACATGTGTCTACGTACGTGTATGTATGTACACACGCGCGCACACACACACACATATATACGTATATGTACATGTATATATGTACATGTATGTACTTATGTATTTATGTATGTGTTTATGTATGTATGTATGTACGTGCGTATATATGTACGTATGTATATATCTACATGTATGTATGTATGAACGTACGCACGTACGTATGTGTGTATATGTATGGGTATAAGTATGCATATATGCATTAATATTATATATGTACGCAACTATGTATGTACGTATATATGCATCAATGCAAGAATGTATAATTGTAAAAATGAATGTACGTACGCATGTATGTACGTATGTATGTATGTACGTATGCATGTATGTATGTACGTATGTATGTA
>NW_026329948.1:0-379 GCF_001194135.2 Octopus bimaculoides
TATATATGTATGTATATATATATATATACATATACACTTCATATATTGCATACGTAACTTGCACACATATAATTTACAATTAACGCGCGTAAATATGTGGTAAATATCATCATCGGCCATTTTGCTTCCTGAAGCTGATTAAAAAGAGATAAATAGCAGTTTTTCTCTCAATTTTACTGTATTCCCAACATTCCACCAATCCTTGGATATAAATTAAAAATCTTAATGATAATTCTCAATTCATTGGTTTCACTTTCGTTTAATAGCTGTCATTAAAAATTTCATCGGTATACTTAAATAGATAAACAAATCACAAAATATTCAGTGTGTGTGATAGAGTGAGAGAGAGAGAGAGAGAGAGAGAGAGAGAGAGAGAGAG
>NW_026329949.1:0-248 GCF_001194135.2 Octopus bimaculoides
ATATATATATATATATATATATATATATAGACGTATGTTCTTTCATTTGTTTCAGTCATGCTGGAGCACCCTGTTGAAGGGTTTTAGATGATCCAATTGACATTAGTCCTCAATTTAAAACCTAACACTTATTGTACCGGTCTCTATTGCTGAACTTGTAAATTATGTGGACATTAACACACCAACACCGGTTGTCAAGTGATAATAGGGGAACAAACAGATACAAAGCACACACACACACACACACA
>NW_026329950.1:0-344 GCF_001194135.2 Octopus bimaculoides
AGGGGAACCAGCAACGATCTCGCTCGAAAATCCTACAACGGCCCCACACAGGAGCCAGTCCAGGGGCACTGGCAACGGTCCGCTCGAAAAAATTTCTTGTGTCACCCGCACAAGAGCCAGTCCAGGGTCACTGGCAACGATCTCACTCGAAAGATTTCATGTGTCGCCCACACATGAGCCAGTCTAGGGGCACCGGCAACGATCTCGCTCGAAAGATTTCATGTGTCGCCCGAACATGAGCCAGTCCAGGGGAACCAGCAACGATCTCGCTCGAAAATCTTACAACAGCCCCGTACAAGAGCCAGTCCAGTGGTACTGGCAACGGTCTCGCTCGAAAAATTTCT
>NW_026329951.1:0-263 GCF_001194135.2 Octopus bimaculoides
TGGTGCATCATCACCATATACTTCTTTCATCTCATCGAAAATCTCTTTTGGTGTACAACCTTTCAATTATAAGAATCTGATCACTGATCTGCATTCAACTGCCTTCATTATAGTACCTTAGTCCACTTTAGTAGCCATAAAAGACAAATGAATACTAGTGTAAAGCTGCAAATTAAAATGTGACATGTAGAGACATGTATAATTATTTCTGTACAAGTTCCATTTCCTGCAATACACAGAAGTGGGTCAGAGGAAATCTTTAA
>NW_026329952.1:0-906 GCF_001194135.2 Octopus bimaculoides
TATATATATATATATATATATAAAATATAAAAAATATGTGTATACATATGCATACAAACACAGACACAGACACACACACACACATCATATACAGATATACCGTATGATTATGATTATATAAACACTATAGTATCATATTATCGTAGTCAATTAAAGGTACCACATACTGTTAAACTAACAGTGGAACTTGAAGTAATGCAACGCTGCGACACCAGGCTTTCCTCAGGGCAACTGACAAGCTACTGAGAAAACCGGAACTAAGACTCAACTTGTCAGAGCTATGGCCAAACTTTGGTATCAACAGATATACTATCAACAGACCCCTGAACTAAAAGCCGCTGCCTGCTGGCAGAGGTTCCTCTCAACCCACTTAAGAAGATAAGATACTGCAGTTGCTCAGGGTTCCAATGGCTCGTGCCTTTGAATAGCACGCAGAAAAACCTGATTCTTCTTCAAGAAGTGGTTGTTAATGTTTTCAAGAAACACCTGGATATTCCACGATCTGCAATTCCACATGAATCTACGTCATAGCAATAGGGCTTTCCTATAAGTAGGTTATCTCCCTTGGCTAGGCGGCGCTCCATGTAGACAATTAAACTTCCGCAGATTATCCACGCTATTGTTATTGTTTTACGTCTTATCATGGATATAAAGCAGCTCGATAATTCAGCTATCGAAGTACTTACTGTGCCTGAGTTAAAGAAATACTTAAGATTATATGGACAGTATGTTACTGGAAGAAAGGCAGACTTGACTGAAAGGTTGAAAGGTATAAAAATTCTGTCGATGAAGAATGTCAACAAAGTAAATTCATCGGACGATACTTCAGACAGAAATAAGCAGAAGCTTATATCTCCTCTCGGTGAAGTATTGCCTGATCCCAATCTGCTTCCAGCATAGCTTTCA
>NW_026329952.1:1630-2369 GCF_001194135.2 Octopus bimaculoides
ATATATATATATATAAAGAAACATATCTGCGGAAGTTAAAGCAAGTCACTGAGCATGCGTACATGTCATACGGGAGAGTTCCAATCAGGGGTGGATAACAACCTTATAGGAACCCCCTATATCAAAGCCCACTTTTACAGAAAGCTGTTTGATGAAGTAGGGTTGTAGAACAGTGATGGCGGTGTCCTCATATGGACACAGCGTGGGAGCAAGAACTGGGAAGAGAATAGGAGAGAGAACACACCATGCATATATGTATTTATGTTATGCACAAATGTGTGTATGCACACACAGGCTCACACTCTTATGTGTGTGTGTGTGTGTGTGTGTGTATGTATTTGTGTGCATGTATGTAGATGCATACATATGCATAAGTGGAGGCGCAATGGCCCAGTGGTTAGGGCAGCGGACTCTCGGTCATAGGATCGTGGTTTCGATTCCCAGACCGGGCGTGTGAGTGTTTATTGAGCGAAAACACCTAAAGCTCCACGTGGCTCCGGCATGGGGATGGTGGCGAACCCTGCTGTACTCTTTCACCACAACTTTCTCTCACTCTTACTTACTTCCTGTTTCTGCTGTGCCTGTAATTCAAAGGGTCAGCCTTGTCACACTGTGTCACGCTGAATCTCCCCGAGAACTACGTTAAGGGTACACGTGTCTGTGGAGTGCTCAGCCACTTGCACGTTAATTTCACGAGCAGGCTGTTCCGTTGATCGGATCAACTGGAACCCTCGACGTC
>NW_026329952.1:2612-4901 GCF_001194135.2 Octopus bimaculoides
TTTAGCTGAACGGATATGCACAAGGTCAGCAACTTTAGGGAGGAGGCTGTCAATTACATCGATCCCTATGTTCAACTGGTACTTATTTCATCGATCCTAGAAGGATGAAAGGCAAAGTCAACCCCAGCGGAATTTGAACCCAGAACGTAAATTATTTGCATTATTTACATTTGACGGATATTTGTCCTCATCTTGTTTGTTGTTAACACAACGTTTCGGCTGATATACCCTCCAGCCTTCATCAAGTGTCTTGGGGAAATTTCGCTTCTGGATTCTCATTCCTAAGGTAGAACCAGAACGTAAAGTCGGACGAAATGCCGCTAAGCATTTTGCCCGGTGTATTAACGATTCTGCCGTCTTAGAAATACGCGACTGTGCTGCCGTACCTCTCCCATCCCAGCCACAGATTTTTCCGACAGTGAATATTTGCCTTGCGAGGAAAATAGTCTTGGAAACTCACCAGAATGGATCTTGGTGAAAGGAAAAAGGAAAAAAATTGCGAAATGAAAAGCGCAGTACAAGATTAAAAACTAAGAGATCAGAGAAGGAGACATAGAAACCAACAAACCATCAACGCAATTACAAACATCTCCAGCACTACAAACTCAATCACCATTACAACATCTCAACAAACAAAATCATATAGCAATCTTGACCAACAACATGAGCAGCACTCCCAAAGCCTCACTAATTACACGGCCATAGACACAAACAGCAACTTCATAAAACATATTCAAAAGACAGATATTACTCTAAATGAATACATCGGAGCTCCGCATAACACTCCTATTCACATAAAAATTATAAAAACAACGCAACAAACTGAAAGCAAATATCTCAAAGGAATGCGAGATTTCTCTGGGTCCAGAAATAAAAGACTTTACAAAGAAATGCTAGTAGAGACACCCGCAAATAACCAGAAGGATAGAACATCTGTCTCTCCATAGAAATAGGGTAAGTGATTCTCTTCATTCTCTTCTGTCTGACAAACATAGCCTCGCTCAGAATAGGCAGTAGAAATGTACATGAACTCGGGTCGTCTTAGAAACAAGGCCACCAGCTCAATGACCTTAGGTTACTAAGTTTAGATATTGTAACTATCAGTGAAACCAGACTCTCCGACCGACGAGATTTCATGCCCATTTTCCGTGGATATGAGATATATTTATCTTCATCTCAACCGAGAATGGGATGAGAGTGGAACTGCTTTCCAAATATCAACATAAAGTTTATCTTCCTGGACCGACGAGGTGCCTCCAGAATGATGGATGTTTTTGTTCCGAAAGGGCAGGACAACTAGATTTCTTCAGACGCCTGGAGTTTTTTTCCTGAAAACGTCTCGACCTTTAGTGGTAATAGGTAACTGGAACGCAATCCTGGACGCACGTTTAGATTGTGTAGGGTTAGCTGTTAGAAGAGTAGGAGTGCAAAACCTTGCAAACCTGCCCAAAGTTTCAGCTGCCTGACAGGTACCGACTGGATTTCCCGAATGTGCCAGTGTGGACATAGAAAAAAAGGATTATTATTATTATTATTATTATTATTATTATTATTATTATTATTATTATTATTATTATTATCATTATGATCGTTATTATTATCTATTAAGCGGCGAGCTGACAGAATCGTTAGCATGCCGGACGAAAAGCATAGCATCATTTCGTTCGTCTTTACGTTTTCAGCACAAATTCCGTCGAGGTCGACTTGGCCTTTCATCCTTTCAGAATGGATAAAACAAGTGCCAGTTGAGCAATCGACCTCCGCAACCCTCAAAATTTCAGGCCTTGTGCCTAAATTAGAAAAAAAAGAATTACTATTATTACTAACTAAAAGTAACAAAGTGACAGAAATTGCATTGCACTGAACTAAAATGACTCGCAGTATATTTTAATTACAGCAGCTCTTTAGTTGCTGTCTTTCAACATTAAGCCAATAAACACCAGTAATGAAATGTTGTTTCTTCAATTACCCATAGCAAACAGAAACAATCATCACCAACACCATCATTATCACAATTTAATCGTTATTGCTGTAGCTGTTATTATCTTATTGTTGTTGCTGTTGTTTTTCTTTTCAACATCATCATCATCATCGTCATCATCATCATCATCATCGTCATCATCATCATCATATCATCATCATCATCATATCATCATCATCATCATCATCATCATCATCATCAAAGTGTTCATCATCATTTTTGTGGCAAGAAGGTTGCTTCGTAACCACAAGGTTCCGCGTTCAGTCCCACTGCGTGGCACCTTGGGGCAAGTGTCTTTTACTATAGCC
>NW_026329953.1:0-472 GCF_001194135.2 Octopus bimaculoides
CACCAGCAGCAGCAGCAGCAGCACCACCACCACCACCACCACAACCACCACCACCACCACCAGAATCCTATCAGTATCTACCATTCACGACCACTACCACTACCATCAACAACAACAACAACAACAACAACCGACATCACACTAACACCATCACCATCACCACTGCCGCCACCGCCACCACCACTGATACCACTACCACCAACACTACCACCAAGCACTACCATTAACAATGCCACAACTAACGCCAGCACCATCGTTAGAAACCACCGCCACCCTGCCGCCACCAGTGCCATGCAGTAAGGGGCGCTTCAGGTGGCGCTGAGACTATACATTTTAAGTCAGCAAAAATGATAAACTAGAAGCTACGAACGGAGCGAATTTATTTCCCATCGCCGCTCGACTCGGGATCGACCCCGCACGTTTGATCTGTCCGGGAATAAAGAAATGGATTGCAACAACAACGCCGTCCTCA
>NW_026329954.1:0-323 GCF_001194135.2 Octopus bimaculoides
GGCAGGCAGGCAGACAGGCAGGCAGGCAGACAGGCAGGCAGGCAGACAAGTAATTCAGACAGAATGCCAGAGGAACAGACATACAGACAGAGAGTTGTAACAATTCCTACGTCGAATCATTAATAAACCGATCACGAGATTATCTTAATGCATTGTGCACTAAAAGCAGCAAAAGCTGCTGCACCTGTAGCAGTAGCATCTGCGGCAGCTGCAGCAGAGTTGTACTTGTATTGGGTGCAACTGCATATTGTTGCGCAAATATCAGGAAGGCTAACGTAATGCATCACATCATTTAAAAGGTTGTCTAGTTGCATGTAAGCATG
>NW_026329955.1:0-405 GCF_001194135.2 Octopus bimaculoides
TACTCTCAAACTTCTGCCGATGATACATGTATATATTACATGTGTACAAACAATCTCATCACGCAATCGATCCAATAAAAGAACATTTATTTGGTGGCTCGATACGCTAGAAATAGCAGCCAAATTATCCCCCTACCTAAATCACACGTCCATTATGCAATTTCCTAGATTATCTCTAAAAGGACGGTTTGCTGAAGGCTGGAATGTCTTTGATGATAGGTTTGCAGTATCAGGGTTAATCTGAGGCTAAATAACAACTTCATGGCAAATTTCCATATTAACATCCGAAAGATTTTCACTAAGAAAAAAACAAAAAAACAAAAACAAGGTAAAATCTTAAAATAATTAATTGACGCCTTATTATCTTATAACAGCAATGCCGGGGAAAATCATGGATTACATGGA
>NW_026329956.1:0-171 GCF_001194135.2 Octopus bimaculoides
AAACGGAAGTTCGTTTGTATAGCTAAAGGAAAGATCGTTTGCATAGCTAAGGGAAAGATCGTTTGTATAGCTGAAGGGAAGATCGTTTGCATAGCTAAGGGAAAGATCGTTTGTATAGCTAAAGGAATGATCGTTTGTATAGCTAAAGTAGAGATCGTTTGTATAGCTGAA
>NW_026329956.1:181-293 GCF_001194135.2 Octopus bimaculoides
ATAGCTAAAGTAGAGATCGTTTGTATAGCTGAAGGGAAGATCGTTTGTATCGCTAAAGGAATATCGTTTGTATAGCTAAAGGAAACATCGTTCGTTCAGCTAAAGGAAAGAT
>NW_026329957.1:0-317 GCF_001194135.2 Octopus bimaculoides
GAAGCAGGTTAAGGAGGGGATCAACACTTTTGAGAGAGCACGTATCCCGCATGAAGAACTTAAGCAAGCTGCACAAAAGCGCATGGCTCGTATAGTGAATGGGGAAAGCTTGGTCTGCAATGTTTGCAGTCGTGTATGTTTGTCAAGAGCAGGGCTCATTAGCCACTAACAGAGCCACAAATGCAAAATATAAGTTAATCCTAGAACGCACAATGTTCCTGAAGGTCAGCAATGGTCTTCTTCAGTCATGAGTGGACGGCTATCGTCATATAACAAATGAAAGACAGAAGATGGAATATACAAGAATATATTATTAA
>NW_026329958.1:0-802 GCF_001194135.2 Octopus bimaculoides
GCCCACCTCCTTATGATTGGTGACAGACATTTGGAATTTACTACTATATTTTTGGAAGCTATGTTAGGTCAACGGCAGGCTTTTGGTGTTTACTGCTATATTTATGGAAGTTATGTGAGGGAGAAAGGTAACTATGATGTTGCTAGTTATTTTAAGCCCAAAGTATCAACATCTATCTTCTTAGTTACCAGGAATTCATATATAAGTACAAAACAGTTAGAAATAAGTAATCAGGTGTTTATCAATAAATAAACTATAACAGGTAAATAAACTGAGACTAAATCTACATATATCCTAAGTTATAGGACTAGGTATCATTGGTACAGCTGCAATAGGAAGATTAAGATATGATTCTTAACTAGGGTGCAAGAGTAAATTATGCAAGTGCCAAGTGAAGAAGATAAACCCTAAACAAAATCAAAGAGAAAACAAAACAAAAGCAACAAAAAATAAATTAAAATAAAAATGAAAATAATATAGGGAAAAGTAAAGGAATGTATATATGAAAACAAAGCATAAAAAATATAAAGGATATTTTCTTATCAAATGAATAGAGAGAAGGGACATGGAAAAGGAACCTTCTATAATTCAAACAATTAAGAAAATTGACAATTACCATTTAATTTAAATATGCATTAGTTCTAAACTACTGGACTAGGAAGGTGTACAGGTGCTATCATGTCCATTTGTTCATAATTAATTATCAAGGGAATGATCTAAAGGTTTGCTGTAAAAATGTATCCATCTTACCATTAATTCCTGCCTCTTATTCAGGATGTTATACTCTGATGTAAGTGTTAAC
>NW_026329958.1:1850-2193 GCF_001194135.2 Octopus bimaculoides
TATAATTGTTGTTGTTTTGTTGTTGTTGCTGTTACTCCTACTTCTAAAATTATGTCTGCTGCTATTATACCTTTTGTTATTTGTATCCCCATCACTATTATTATTAATTCTACTTTTACTTTCATTATTGCTGACATTGCTATGGTCCTTATCTCCATTATTGTTCTTTCTATTATTATCTTTATCACCATCTTGTTTTTTGTGAGTTCTATTATACATAAGCATAATTAGTATTATGTATTAGTACTGTTTCCAATATAGTTTACATATTTTGTACCACCGCTGCTAATATTATTATTTCAAATACTCTGATTAGTATTACTGTTGTTGTTGTTGTTGTTGT
>NW_026329959.1:0-318 GCF_001194135.2 Octopus bimaculoides
TGTGTGTGCATGTCTGAGTTTGTCTGTGTATGGGTTTTTGTGACTATTCACTGTGTCTGTATGTATGTATGGATGTGTCCCCATGTGTCCTTGTGTGAAGTGTGTGTATATGGTCACATGTTTCAGTCTTCATTTGCGTATGTATATGTGTATATCTGTTCATAATACCCCTGTACCTAGCCGTCTCTATGTTTATCTGTTTACATTCATATCCATTTACCTACGTGCATACACATATGTGTATACACACACACACGTCTACATAACAGCCCACTAACTATTTTACCTGTATGTATGTATCATCATCATCATCATCAT
>NW_026329960.1:0-378 GCF_001194135.2 Octopus bimaculoides
AAATATGACCTGTTATTAAGGAAAAGGATAAGCTTAGCATCTGGAGACAAGAGGACCTTTGTGTGCACGTGTTTCTAGTCAGTATTTGTCCTCACTATTGAAATTGTCTACTAACCAAGACACTTTGACTTCTGAGATAATTATGGTTATTTGGATACAAATGAGCTACGCGAAATAACTCAGAGTGGCTGAGTGACTTGAAGGCTATAGACAGAAGTGGCGTAAATGAGTTTCAAAAACGAGTATTCTATGATACGCACGTTGTATATTGTTAAAAATATTTATCATTTATATTCATACCTAAACTTGCAATAATGTACTTTGAAAAACAATATGTGCGTGTATGTGTATGAATATATGCATATACATATATATATA
>NW_026329961.1:0-376 GCF_001194135.2 Octopus bimaculoides
TTCTTTTACTTGTTTCAGTCATTTGACTGCTGCCATGCTGGAGCACCACCCTTTAGTCGGACAAATCGACCGCACGAATTATTCTTTGTAAGATTAGCACTTATTCTATCGGGTCCTTTTGCCGAAGCGAAAGTTTACGCGGACGTAAACACACCAACATCGGTTTTCAAGCGATAGTGCTGGGATAAACACAGTGACACAAATACATACGTATATATGTATATACAACGGGTTCTTTCAGTTTCCATCTACTAGATCCACTCACAAAGCTTTGGTTGGCCCAAGGCTAAAGTAGAAGACACTTGCCCCAGGTGCCACGAAGTGGAACTGAACCCAGAACCATGTGGCTGGGAAGCAAGCTTCTTACCACTCAGCC
>NW_026329962.1:0-285 GCF_001194135.2 Octopus bimaculoides
AATGTTGCAAAAAAAAAAACAACACAAAAAAAAAAAGAAATCTATTTTATCAACTGCATCTAGAAAATTGATAAATTTCATAATTTAACCAGACATCATCCGACAGATCACACCTACCAGTCTTATGAACATAATCACAATGGTTTAGATTCTATCAACAGACATTCGTTAAAACCACCTCAAAATATTATTACCTGTCTACTCACTCTATATTCTCTATAAATTATATTACATGCATACACACATACATTCATATATACATACTTCCATACATTCGCGCGCGCG
>NW_026329963.1:0-235 GCF_001194135.2 Octopus bimaculoides
TAATAATAATAATAATAATAATAATAATAATAACAATCCTTTCTATTAAGGGCACAAGACCTGAAATTTGCAGGGAGGGGACGAGTTAGTTTCATTGACCTGTGTTTCACTGGTACTTAATTTTATTGACCCCGAAAGGATGAAAGATAATGTTGATCGAGGTGGAATTTGAACTCAGAACTTTAAGATGGATGAAATGCTGCTAAACATTTCACCTGGCATGCAAATGATTCTG
>NW_026329964.1:0-974 GCF_001194135.2 Octopus bimaculoides
TATAACTGTCTTTCGTTCTCCCTTCCTCTCTTTCTCTCTCTTCATTGCTCCCGTTCTCCATTCCCCCCTCTCTCTTTTCCTTTTTCTTTTTTCTCTCGCTCTCTCAAACGCATACACGCGCACGTACACAAGCATTCACTACAATATAACTCATGTTCGTCAATGTTTTGTAAATATACAAACTACGGAGCTTATGGACAACACATTGCAAATCAGTGAACTTTATTACAAATGTAGGTAATTTTTGAGATTAACACCCGCACAATTTTCACTAGGGTGTTACGGTTACGATTTTTGGGTCAGGGTGAGCGTGTTCGGGTTACGGTTAGGGTTAGTGTTACGGTTACGGTTTTAGGGTCAGGGTTAGGGTTTTAGGGTTAGGTTTATGTAATCGTGCGGGTGTTAATCTGGAAAATTACCGAAATGTGAAAACTACCGACCCTGCCATTTGTTATAACTTTTGTTGTTCTGTTTAATATGTACATAGATTATGCCTCCAAAGAAGAGAGCTTGCTGGAGAAAAAAAGCAACCGGTTTCAAAAGACAGCAACAGACTGCAGCAATTCACCACATTCCAGAAGCTACTTTGAACATAATGCACAATCTGATAGAATTGTAGCAGAACTGTGTACCAACAGATCGCCAGCAATTGCTTCATCAGAAATTGCCATCCTACCTCCTGCGAAAAGGAATTACCCTGCTATGTATAATCAAGGTAGCGCAAAAAGTTGTTTTGCACAATCATTTGTATAGCTAATTAGACAGATGAAATTTACGTACTCTTAATAATGATACGCAAAACAGCCTCAGAATTTCTCTATTAATTTCATCGTCTTTTGAATTATGAACATATTTACATCATAAGGATTTTTTCGTTGTAAGGCTTTCTTTTTTTAGTTGATTTTCACCTAGCAAGACTTTTCCTAGATGGCGTAATAAGTCACACCCGGACAACGTCGGGTTATACTGCTAAT
>NW_026329965.1:0-205 GCF_001194135.2 Octopus bimaculoides
TATATATACATATATATACATATACATTATATATATATATACATATATATGCATATACATTATATATATATATATATACATATATATGCATATACATATATATCTATATACATTATATATATATATATACATATATATGCATATACATATATATCTATATATATATATATACATATATATGCATATACATATATATATATATACA
>NW_026329966.1:0-419 GCF_001194135.2 Octopus bimaculoides
ATAAAAACGAAGACGTAGAAAACGAACATTTTTTCGAACGACGAAAAAAATAAACAGAGAAACGTGACATGCAACATGTCTCATGCGTGACTCATCTACTCCGCGTTTCGAAGGTAAGGACAATACGCGATTTCGTTGAAACTGTCCTTCCAGCAAAGCAAATTAAATAAAATTTGGGGTTTTTTGCGGAGGGTGAAAGTGTTAACAAAAACAGGACAGTGAGAACAAGACAGTTGAAAACAACGGTGAGGGCTGTTGAGCCAAGATGATAGAAAAATTATTATGAATGATAGGTGGTTGAGTAAAAAGTATGCAACGTTTTGAACCAGGAAGAATTAGCGAATTTTTGCAGAATATTGAATTTTTTTTAAACATTTAAAAGAAATTGTCTGAGAATACAGACAGAGACTTTCCTAAAT
>NW_026329966.1:1558-1987 GCF_001194135.2 Octopus bimaculoides
ACACACACACACACACACACACACACACACATATACATATACGACCATATCACATTAAATACAACGGTTCTCGTCCGATCATCGAAGTTAAGCTACGTCGAGCCTAGTTAGTACTTAGATGGGTGACCGCTTCTGAAACGTAGGTGTCCTAAACGTCTTTCCATCCTTTAGGCGCAGGAATGGCTCTGTGGTAAGTAGCTTGCTTACCAAGCACATGGTTCCGGGTTCAGTCCCACTGCGTGGCACCTTCCGCAAGCGTTTCTACTATAGCCTCGGGCTGACCAAAACCTTGTGAGTGGATTTCATAGACGAAAGCTGAAAGAAGCCGGTCATATATATGTGTGTGCATATGTTTGTGCGTCTGTGTTGTTCCCCTCCCACCATCACTTGACAACCGATGTTGGTGTGTCTACCTACCCGTAAACTAGC
>NW_026329967.1:0-433 GCF_001194135.2 Octopus bimaculoides
ATATGTGTGTGTGTGTGTGTGTGTGTGTGTGTGTGTGTATAATATATATACATTCATAGATTAACACACAAATGCAAACCCATTTATACAAGCATATATACATACATACATATATATATATACATTCGTTATAAGGGTTTAATAGAGGCTAACCACTTCAGGTAGGACGCAAGAAAGGGTTAGGTGCGATAGCGTACAATCCATAGTCAGGTAAACAACAAAAAAGTATAACGTGTGGGAATGATACTCTAGATATATCAGTATCAACCAATTTAAACCGGAGGTCCAACTCTATGGCTAGTACCAGGTATACTAAAGGTATAAAACGACAAAACAAATGGCGTCTAAAATGTTCATGTTATTTTAGTTCTCTACACGCACGTGTGTGTGTGTGTGTGTCAGTGTGCGTATGTGTGTGTGTCTGTCTGTATAA
>NW_026329968.1:0-221 GCF_001194135.2 Octopus bimaculoides
TTAACGTATATATATATGTACGCATGTATGTATGCATGTATCTAGTATGTATGTATGTATGTATGTGTATACACATATATATGTACAAAGAGAGAAGGAGGAGGCCCACAGAGTAGATTGTCAACATTTGATACAATACATTTGCAACATATCTGTGTGTATGAGTGTATGTTCGTGCACGCATATGGGTGTGTAATAAGCTCTTCTGTATGTGTGTTTAC
>NW_026329969.1:0-362 GCF_001194135.2 Octopus bimaculoides
ACTATTATTAATCAGGTCGCTGCCGTGAATCGAACTCGGAATCTTGGGCAATTATAGAGTGAGTTTTAGGGCTTATAAATCTATTATTTTTCTATCCTTCCTCAATACCGGTTCCCATATGCTATTCATATCTGCACTCGGTCTGCTTAGGAGGTTGTTGTGTCCTAGCATATGTGCTGCTTCTTTGTAGCCTTTTGATAGCGAACTTTTCCCAAACCAAACAGCGAAACTTCCCAAACCAAACATCACTAAGGAAGAAAAGTTTGCTATCAAAAGGCTACAAAGAGACAATTCCATCATAATACTCCCAGTGGACAAGGGAAATGCTACAGTGGTGATGAACAAGTCTGACTACTCCGAAA
>NW_026329970.1:0-209 GCF_001194135.2 Octopus bimaculoides
CGTAAAATGATGTTGTGCGTATGGTGGGACCGGGAAGGGATTATCCATTATGAATTGTTTGAACAGAACCAAACGGTCAACACAGAACTCTATGTTCAACAGATGGAATGACTCAACATAGCTATTGAAGAGAAAAGACCTAATCGGCAGCATGGAGTTCTTCTGCCACACTCGCTGTACTCTCCTGATTTGCCACCAACAGATTTCCA
>NW_026329971.1:0-510 GCF_001194135.2 Octopus bimaculoides
AACAAAAAAAAAAAAACACAAAAAGAAAAACAAAAAATATTAGAAGCTAACCTCGGCGTGATTTGAACTCAAGAGTACAAAGACCCGGAATAAATACACAGAAACCTTGATTATTCTGTCACCTTACCGCCTTAGCAATAATGACCAAATAATAAACAACAAAGAACGCGTGGAATTGAAATCATATTAAAATAGCATTTTGTAAACAAATAAAAATGCATGATAGACGCCACAGCCACATTACATATAAAAACAACAACAAAAGAAAATCCCATTGTCATAATAGTAGCCACAACAACGCCAGCAGTGTCATCATCATCATCATCATCATCATCACCATCATCATCATCATCATCATCATCATCATCATCATCATCATCATTAACAAACATCAGTATTATTACGGACGAATCATGAATCAGGGGATGGGAACATACATCGCTCCCAGTGTTCGAATTGGTTAAAAAATTCAGTGACGCGATAGTAGTAGTAGTAGTAGTAGTAGTAGTA
>NW_026329972.1:0-411 GCF_001194135.2 Octopus bimaculoides
CATGACAATTTTAATAAATATCTCTTTGTTGCAACAAACTTTCTCCCTCTTCTCACTCCACCCCCACCTCCCACCACTACCTCCTGGTTCAGATTCTCCACATACATACAAGGGTTAAACGGTTATTATATACAGATGTTAATAAGAGATCAATAATAAATATTTGTGATTTTTTCTAATTTAATTTAATTTCTTTTTTACTTTACTGTTTCCAGTATATTTCCAATAAATTTTGTGATTAATTTTTAGCCAACAAATAAAACATTAGTATTATTTTACAGCTCTATGACAGATCCTAAAAACTGAAGAAGCAAACATAGGAGAGTTAAAC
Organism: Octopus bimaculoides; assembly: GCF_001194135.2. NCBI lineage: Eukaryota > Metazoa > Mollusca > Cephalopoda > Octopoda > Octopodidae > Octopus > Octopus bimaculoides. The sequence goes on from NW_026329972.1 coordinate 332, forward strand.
TAATAATTTCACACTAAATTATTCTCTCTAACACCTATGTATATTCATTACATATATATACATACATATATATATATATA
>NW_026329973.1:0-298 GCF_001194135.2 Octopus bimaculoides
GGACATCTGACCCGCTAGAAAGAGCAGCAAAACACTCTATACCACAAAAAAAAGGAATAATTTCGAAAGGGAATGAAAAATAAAAACATTTACCAATCTATATTCCGTACCATGGTTTCAAGTCATTTTAGCAAGATAAAAATATACCTTACAATGGTCAAACTATCTTCAGCGGAATAACCAGATTACATATAAACACGATTCATAGGGAACATGGCGTATGTTGATATGTTAATTTTTCATAATTAACCGCGCATGTGCGCTTTACCTTGTCGGCAGCAAATACAAAAATGCCGAT
>NW_026329974.1:0-398 GCF_001194135.2 Octopus bimaculoides
CTTTTCTCAAACGTTCTTTGAGGCAGGCACCTTTTCTCCAGACTGATCTTCCTGGACAGGTGGTAATTTTAAAAAAACTAACCAACCCGTGTCCAGAGATAAATTTGCCTGTCTCAATTCCTCTTCCACGCGTCACTCATACTGTCGCTTTCAATACGGCTACTGCGCAGAAAATGACGCCTCCTTTTCCTTGTTAAAGGAGGGAGGCGGCACAATCTTGATGATAGACTCAGTCGATAATCGTACTTTCCGTATCTGACACCAGTTGTTCGACATAGATTATCAGTCCCCTTAGTTCCTCACAATGTACGAAGGCGTGCGTGATTTCACTGACACGATTTTGGCTTACGGAGTTCTAGTATTTATAACTATACAAAACTAGTTAGAAAGATAGACAT
>NW_026329975.1:0-200 GCF_001194135.2 Octopus bimaculoides
AAAATATTTTTCTTTTTTGTAATTCTTTGATTGTTAGTTTTGTTTTGTATTGTTTTGTTTTAACATTTTAAACCGGGGAAAAAATTATGGAAGCATTTTAAGGTTTCATGTTCTGCAGCAGTCATTGGCATCATCATCATTGTCATCATCATCATCGTCATCATCATCGTCTTCATATCACCACCATCATCATTATCATC
>NW_026329976.1:0-294 GCF_001194135.2 Octopus bimaculoides
TAGTAGTAGTAGTAGTAGTAGTAGTAGTAGTAGTCAGGATTAAATACCGGTGAAATGTGCCCTTACTGAAATTTTCTGAGGAAAAATAACTTTGGCTTTGAAGTACTCCCTCGAGGGGAGAGTATTCTCTACCAAAATAAGTAAAAAAAACCACCGGTATTAAAATACAAACAAAAATAGCCTGTTGTTGATGTTGAAATTTCAATGAAGGGCCCTAGGATCTAGGTTAGAAACCTGCTCTTTTTCTATTGACAAGAAATCTTGAAATAAAACTGAATAATTACATACATACAT
>NW_026329977.1:0-253 GCF_001194135.2 Octopus bimaculoides
ATATATATATATATATATGTATATATATATATATTACAACAGCAGCATATTATGATCACTTCGCGATATCAATGCTTACGTGTGTATACATCCATAAGCATTCATATACATTCATTCGTTCGTTCATACATACATACAAACGTATATCTATATATCTATCTCTATATATTATATATATATAACATTTATATATGTGCATATATATATCTATGTATGTATATACATATACATATACATATATAAATATATGTAT
>NW_026329978.1:0-386 GCF_001194135.2 Octopus bimaculoides
TTTTTCTCTAGTAAGTAAATTGATGTTGATTTCCAATAAAAGCTAATTTAGAAAGTATTTCGAAAAACAAAATAGGAAGCATGTTGTCAGATGAACCTTTTTTCCACGAAAACAAGTGGTTAACTTTCATTATTTCTGAGGCCATTAACTCGAGCGAGAAAAGTTCCTTGATCGAAAACATTTCCGTCCAAACACTTTTTTTAACGTATAAACAAATAAATTACGTTGTCTAATATCTCCTTTTGGGTTTTTATTTGGAGGTAATGCAGTTTCGCACCTCGCCTTGAAAAAAATGCATTTTCTTTCTTTTTATTTTATTTTATTTTAATTATTTCGGATTCCTACGTTTTAAACGTCGGAGATTACAAATATGCAACAAAAAAAAA
>NW_026329978.1:396-634 GCF_001194135.2 Octopus bimaculoides
ATTCCTACGTTTTAAACGTCGGAGATTACAAATATGCAACAAAAAAAAAAGAATTTTTTTAAAAGTTCACCCCTCCCTCAACCTCTCCACCCATTTCAATTTTTGATTTAGTTTACTTTAAAGAAATTGTATCGAATTGACAAACATGTGCAAATCGAAATTAAATACAGACAAAAACATTAAAGTGAAGAGAATTTGCGTTTTAATTGTGTTTGCCTTAAATAATCGTAAATAATAA
>NW_026329979.1:0-537 GCF_001194135.2 Octopus bimaculoides
AGAAGAACGAAGTAAGAGTGAAAAGGTAGAAGGAAAGAATAGTCTTAAACCAAGTTAATCTATGACTTTGTAAGTATCACTCTCTCTCTCTCTCTCTCTCTCTACCTCTTTTACTCTTACTTAGTATATTATATGTTGAGCTTGTGATCGATGTGTAAGAATGCCGGTACAGGTAGAAAGGAAGAAATATAAAAGTTGCTAGAAACAACAGCCAAATCTCCCTTAAATCACACAAAGTAAACGGAATTTAAAAAATGTAATTACTGCACTGGAAAGTTCACATCGAGAAAATTCCACTGAGAGAAAAATTTGTACGAAAAAGTGGAAAATGTGGATTTCTATAAACTTTTAAAAAGGCTTCACACAGATACAGAACTTCAGCATTATATATTAAGATGGGCAACACACACACACACACTAAATAAAAAAAATGACAGGTATTTGTATATATATGTGTATTAATGTGTATTCTGTGTCTCTCTCTCTCTATATATGGCAGTAAGTAAATGCGTTTTAAGAAAAATGATTAAAAAAATT
>NW_026329980.1:0-353 GCF_001194135.2 Octopus bimaculoides
AGAGCTAGAAAAGCAACAAGAAAAAAGAAATCAACAATGCAGGAACGTAGCACATGCAGAGTATTAATAATATATATATATGTAATTTCATAAACACATATCTGCTTGAAATATGATTGCATTTCCAAGGAAAGTAAAGAATATATATCTATCTCTCTATCTATATCAATGTTTGTTTTTCTATGTTTAATTATAATAAAAATGATTTTACATTAATCTGATGGGTTACTCAATGGTCGTTTGCAAATTACAAATTTGTTATTGCAGCCTGGAAGGTGTTTATAAGCCATTTAAGAAACACACATGCAGCACGGAATTTTGTCAGTGAACAAGTCGCGGTCTCAAAGCGACGA
>NW_026329981.1:0-208 GCF_001194135.2 Octopus bimaculoides
GTGTGTGTGTGTGTGCTTCTGTGTGTGTGTGTGTGTGTGTGTGCTTCTCTGTGTCTGTGTTTTTATGCCTGTTTGTCCCCTACCATCGCTTGACAACTGTTGATGGTGTGTTTACGTCCACAAAAAGTAGCGGATCGGAAAAAGACGCTGATAGAATAAGTTCTAGGCTTAGAGGCGGAATGGGAGGAAGGGGAGGAAGGAATGTTCA
>NW_026329982.1:0-612 GCF_001194135.2 Octopus bimaculoides
AGAGAAGGTATAGTGGTGTGCTTTAATTCATTTGAAGTTCAGAGGTGAGTACACATTTATTCAATGTTCGTGTTTCCTCGGTTCGCTTGTTTCTGAAATTCGTATTGTACATGGCGCTCTGTTTAGCTTGATGCGTCACCGAAAAACAGGGTCGGTGTGCATTAGAACACAAACACACTTCCCTTTAACACACACACACTCACACACACACACACGCGCATACACACACATGCACGCACGAACACGCACAGACACAAATATTCACACTCCAGATATACACGTATAAAGAAAAACACACATATACAGGCTTCCGCGTACATGATGTATTGTGACCATAATACACGTATCTATGCGTTTGTCTATAATGGCTTGTTGATGAAATAAGTGTGAACTGTTATACGGCGCGTGTGTAAAAATATGTGTTGGCTTATAAGCATATCTTCTTTTACTTGTGTGTCGGTATGGATGATTTAGGTACGCGTGTAGGGGGTTCGAGTAACGGAATGCTATTAATTTATTCAATTTGTGTGCTTGGATTTTTGCTTTATTTTACCAACGTAATTTTCCTTTTCTGATGCATGCACACATATATACAAAGACATGCACACACAC
>NW_026329983.1:0-254 GCF_001194135.2 Octopus bimaculoides
ATCTATCCATCTATCTATCTATCTATATATCTATCTATCTATCTATCTATATATCAATCCATCTATCCATCTATCTATATATCTATCATATAATCATACACATATACATATATAAATATAACACATACATGCATGCTCCCATAAACACATACACACACAAATATGCACGATGAAATTCTGCACAATTTCCGTCTCGCAAATTTCGATCACATAGTATTGCTTCACATAGTATTGCTTCACATAGTATTGCTTCA
>NW_026329984.1:0-209 GCF_001194135.2 Octopus bimaculoides
GAAGAAGAAGAAGAAGAAGAAGAAGAAGAAGAAGAAGAAGAAGAGTGGTGCTGTAGAAAGAAAGAAAGAAAGAAAGAAAGAAAGAAAGAAAGAAATCGATTGTCTGAATTAAAGATAAACATACTCCGTTTGAAATTCGAAACTCGTTCGTAAATTCTTATAGTAAAAGTAGTAGTAGTAGTAGTAGTAGTAGTAGTAGTAGTAGTAGT
>NW_026329985.1:0-582 GCF_001194135.2 Octopus bimaculoides
AGAGAGAGAGAGAGAGAGAGAGAGAGAGAGAGAGAGAGCTAAAGAGACGGAAGGCGTGGTGGTGGTGGTGGGGGCAGAATGAACTCGACTACCATTAGATATTGTAATTATGCCACACTAGTAAATATTTGTCAGCCTCTGTTACTATAAACGTAACTAATTTGATGTAATACGTCTTCATGTTATATTGTCTTTATGGGCTAAATATAATATAACACACCGCAATTCAATATATCACTTATATTTGATTTTATACGGAGACATCTTATTCAATGTTTGCATACATAACATGGATGCGTATGTATACACAGATACATACACACACACAGAGACATACTCACTTCAATATATGTGTGTATATAGTTTCATGTATGGAAACACACAGACACACACTCACAAACACATACATAGACGCACACACATTTTATGTAAATATGCCGGTCTCAGCATAACCATATATATTCATATTTAGACATATGTGCCTATAATTGTTCTATATATACTTATATGTATATCTTATATATATGTGTAAATATATATATATACATATATATATACACATACATACATACACACACACAC
>NW_026329986.1:0-7934 GCF_001194135.2 Octopus bimaculoides
ATATATATATATATATATATATATACGTATATATATATTTATATATATACATATATATACGTGTACATACATACATATATATACATATATACACCTCGTTCTGTCAGTGTAATTGAACAGCGATTAAACCATCTTTTGCATGAAAATTCTCGTCAAATGACAAGGGAACTCGCAGAGAAAACGAAATGCTATAGAGAAGCATTTTCATTCGATGGGAAATGTTTTGAAGTATGGAGCATAGGTTCCGCATGTTTTAAGTGACAACAACAAAAATCACCGAGCCACAATCTTCGCTGGTTTGCTTGTTTGTCACTGCTCAACTCATGGATGCAAGCAACGATTTCTTTATCGCATCATTACTGGTGATGAGAAATGGTGCCTGTACATCAATATGAAGCAGCGTAAGGAATGGCTTAACCACAGTAAACACGCAACACTGCGTGTGAAACAAGATTTTCATCCGTGTAAAACAATGTTGTGTGTATGGTAGGACTGGGAAGGGATTATCCATTATGAATTGCTTGAACGGAACCAAACGGTCAATGCGGAACTCTATGTTTAACAGATGGAATAACTCAACATGTCTATTCAAGAGAAAAGACCTAATCAGCATCATTTTCTGCTGCAAGACAACGCCCACTTTCATATCACCAGTATGACCAAGGAAGCCATTCAAACACATGGCTGGGAAGTGCTGCCACACCCGCCGTACTCTCCTGATTTGGCACCAACAGATTTCCATCTCTTTCGATCTCTTTCAAATGCTATGTGTGGAGTTTCGTTCAAAACTGATGCAGAATTGAGCGCTTGGTTGGATCAATTTTTTGAGTCGAAACTGGGTGATTTCTACCAACGAGGTATTGAAAATCTTGTTGAATGTTGGGAAGAAGTTGTAGCAACAAGGGTGAATACACTGTTGATTAATTAGTTTGTTTTTTTTTATTAAACCTTTTAAAAATTCTAATTTTAAAAAACCGTTGGAACTTAGTTGCCAACCCAATATATAAATACACACACTCACACACTGTGTGGTTTCTTGTGTGTGTTTGTGTATGCATGTGCGTGTGCATATGTGCGTGACTGTGTGTGAATATAATCTCAGTATATTACATTTCAGGATGCTGTCAATAGGAAAGACTTCTGCTTATAAAAGATTTCCTCAGAAAAACTGTCCAACTTATATTAGCATTGAAAAGTGGACATAAAATGCTTATAGACGAAGTGATTATATAACATAGTTGTCATTGTATTCAGCTTACAGTTGTAATGTCCCGAGTTCAATTTGTCAATCCGGTAGCAAGTTGTCTCCTTACCCATGACACTTTTATTTTGCACTGCTGTTGCTCACTCAGCTTTAAAGAGAATAGCAGCCAAGGGTTGATGCAGCCCTATCTACCTACTGCTGTTATATTATGGATGTTCTGTTGATTTGAGAGTGGATGGCACAAAATGGTTCTGTGCCTGCTTGTCAGTATATAGGCATCTAATAGGTACCTAAAAACATTCATTTAGAAGTGATGGATGCTATTTCATGTGGTATGGCTGTGTGGGAAGAAGTTTGCTACCTAACCACATAGTTTTGGTTTCAGTCCCACTGCACAGCATTTTGAGTGAGTGTCTTCTACTAAAATTCCAAAGATTATTGCGTGTGAATTTAGTAGACAGAAACTGAAAGAAGCCTGTTTTGCGTGTGTGCGCACATACATGCATGCATGCATGTGTTACTGTCTTCTTGTCTTGACGTCATTTGTGAATGAGCGTCATAGTCCTCCATTTCCAATCTACCATGAAAACATGTTTGGCCATGGAGAAACATTACCTTGCTTGGAAAAAGATTAGGGTTGATTGGAAAATCTGTCATCTCAAGAAATTCCACCTGACCCAAGCAAACATCAAAAATAGGACATTAAAACAAAGATGGATGTGTGTGTGTGTGTGTGTGTGTGTGAATGTGTGTCTGTCTGTCTGTGCGCGTGTGTGTGTGTGTGTGTGTGTGTGTGTGTGTGTCAGACTTCAACTTGTATCACAGCTGCAACAATTCATGGGCCAGCCTTTTTTGTCCATAATATTACAGCCCACTTCATGATTTTTATTCAAAGATGTATTTTCACGGGTCAAAATAGTAAAAACAGCAGATCTCAGTTCAGTCAGTGATCTGTGACAATGCAACTTTCAATACATATTATTCTCCACTCCACCTAACAACATTATTAAAATATTGAGTACTATTTCACATAGATATGCACCAGTTTTGCTTATGCGGTGTGCACATGTGTGTGGCAGGGACAGTGGGAGGCAAGACTGTATCTCAAAGACACTTTCAGACCCAGAAATACTTTCAGTCTGTAAGGTTGCTGACCCACCTCAAGACAAGTACACTCCCACACGTCTGAGATAGTACAGCTGCCACACACATTCTGCTTTAAATGAAAAAAAAAAATGTAATTTAACTCGTAATCAAGCCTAGACTCACCAATACGTCACAGCCATTAGCCTTCCTTCACCCCCCCTTCTCTCTCTCTATCTGCCAGACATGTAATACGCCATCCAAACCCACTTGATGTACTCACTTCTCTTCCTCTATCATCACATCAGTCTCTCACCCTCCAACCCCCTAACTAAGCACTTCCTAAGAACTGCAGCCCTCTGGAACTCTCTCCAACCCACACATCTTCCAAAATGTCAATCTACAAAAATTCAAACTGTATTTCAATCACATAAAACTTTAAAATAGCCTTTCAGTGTTGGGTGCCCTACCAAATTAACTAATAAAAATCTCGTATGCATATATATATATATATATATATATATATATATATACACACACACACACACATACAAGTCCATCATATATATATATATATATATATAGCCTGGTGTTGCCATCCGGTTTCACCAGTCCTCAGTCAAATCGTCCAACCCATGCTAGCATGGAAAGCGGACGTTAAACGATGATGATGATGATGATGATATATATACATATACACACACATATACATAGGTATGTATGTATGTATCTATGTACGTATGCATGCATTTATATATATATATATATATATATATACATGTATGTTGATTTTGATATGTGAGCACCCAATCAAGTAGCCATCCTATTTGCTGAATTAGTGTGCTAATTGGCTGAGTATTCCACAGATCCATAGACACATATATCCTCAATGCAATCAAATTTGGGGACCTTGGAGATGCAATGTAAACTTCTTAACTATTCAGCCATGCTTGCATCAATATGTATGTGTGTGTGAATATATATATATATATATATATATACACACACACACACACACACAGATGCATATACAAATATGTATATATACAGAAATATAAACATATATATATATATATATATATATATATATATATTATTGATAATAAAAATTATTTCATTTTCTGAAGAATATTACTAATAAAAATTGTATTTCAACTAAAATTTGTAAAAATTAGTCCTGTGACCATTTTAGGTATTCGTATTAGTACCCAACAGTTAGAGCTGGTTAACGTATACAATTTTTGTGTTTGTATACATATATGTATGCTTGTATTTGAACATGAATGCATGCTTATATGTGTGTATATGCATATGACTATGTATGTTTGTATGAGTGTTTGTGCATGTGTGTGGAATATACATACATTACAAATTGAATAATTGAACCGAAAATGTCTGATTGAAACTTCACTTTCATACTACTAATTAAGAGCTTTTGCTTTTAATCTAAATGGAAATTTATTTCCCACCAGGAGTCTCCTTATCCATTGAAATTTTATTAGATTATATAAAAAAATATCTTTTTTAAATTACATAAAAAAATATTTTTCTTTTATATGGTGTATAGGAGAAAAGACGATGTAAGGAAGGATACAAAAATTAAAATATGAAAGGAATAATTAATAATTAAATGTAAATCAAATTCATAGCAGAAAAAAATTTATTTACATATCTTATTGTTTTAATTTTTGCTGTTCCAGAAAAATATTTTCTCAGAATACCACTTGCTGTTCTTTTCTCAAATAATGATCGCTCCCTTGGTGCCCCCACCACCACCACCATCCTTCTTCACATCTGACTGTTTTAAATGTTAAGATTTTTTTTTTTAATTTTGCGATATACTTTAATGTATTTGTGTCTTCTATTTTCCCTTTCTTCTTTGATATTTTCTACTTATTGGCGAATTTAATAGTTCAAAAATTGAATAAAGAATGTCTAAAATTGCAGACGACATTTTAAATGTCGTGCATGGCTAATCTAAATGACCAGATATCAACCCGTATTACTTCCACATACTTTAAGCAATAAATTAATGAATGAGTTAATTTACATTGATCAGTTTTCGAATGCTTGCTACGTTATACATTTGTTTATAAACTCGAAGAAACTTTTTAAGATATTTTTCACAAAAGAATTACGCTTTTATCATTGAATAGGAAAATAGTTTTGTTTTATTATATTTTTAAAGTTCTCTAATTGCTTTATAAATCAATAATTGAAGCATAAAATGACTTTATATAGAAAACTAATCCATATCACTCTGAATAGATATCGCTGCGAATAGTTATCTCTACAAATGTATCGATATATCTACGATTAAATTAACTTAAACTAAAAAATCATGCTGTAAAGAAATTTATTGACATTTATAAAACGAAAAACGGTACTCTTGAAATATTCATATAATATTACGATAATTTCTCGACACATAATGACTAAAAGACCAATTCTTTTGCGAAAGACACCATTGAAGAAGAACATGAGGACAGAAGAGAGGAAGATGAAAAGTTTGGCAGAACTTACCGCTTCTGTTTTCTCAAATCGCACCGCTAGTAAAATTAGCAAAATGCTGAAAGCAACACACTTGGCTAAAGGCTTTCCGTCCATTACAATTTTGTTTATAAATTGATTAAAAAAGTATCTATCCTTTCTTCGAAGTTAATATTTAACATCATCCAGAAAAGAAAAGTCTTAGCCGCAAACCTTGAGAAAGTTTCTTTTGCCAAAGCTCGAGACGTACATCAGATACACACCTCCATGTTGTCTCAAAACGGAGGCTGATACATCGTAAACGATGAGAAGCAATTCGGCGACTCCTCCGTCGCTCCTTGGCTCCGCCCACCACCTTCGGAACGGCGCTTATTGTTTTATTTATTTCTTTTGCTATATTATACAATTTAATATTTATTACTAAATGTAACTAATTTTAAATAGTTACATGGATATTTAACAAATCAATATATTAGAATTATATTATTCAAATAATTTATCAAAATTAAGTTTTGTTTATTTTTGTTGCGTCAGTCACATCAATTGGTTAACATACATACATAAGAAAAACGAGTTTTTCTACAGTAAATGAAGGTCATTCCTACTGGCATATGTTGCTAAAATAACATTAAATCAACGAATATAAAATTCATTCATTCATCCTTTTAAATCTTCCTGACAGACAAGAAGGAAATGATACAAGTCCAGTGGTAATACACAAATATTTTATTAAGATGTAAAATATTATAGTTAACAATGAATAATTTTCTTTCTGCAAACCTACATATCCAACTTTAGTTTCATAAAATTTTTATATTTTTAAATAATTTAGTTTCTTAATGAATTTTTGAGTGAAGTTTGGTAACCTGTTGTTTTTTGTTTTTTGGTTATTTTTCGTAGCTTTGCTTAGCAGCTGTCTTTTAGCAAAGCCGGGGGTTTCTTGTAGCTCCGCCCATCAATTAAATCAGCGGACTTGCAGTAACTAAGAGAGGCATACTGAAGTAGTTTTCTTGAGGTGAGTGAATCTATGGCTGAAAGTAGCGAGTGGTAAAAGCTGTTACTTTTACAAGCCTAGCTGAATCTTGTAGGTGCCATTTTTCCACTTTGCTACCCACGGTGGTGTGCAAGTGGAAGAATTTGAGATTAAAGTTAAGTGAAGACGGCAATCTTTTACATCAAATATTTAGTGTGAGAACTGCTGAAATCTCCGATGTTATTAGAGAGCTGCCAAAATGTATTACCAAATTAACAAATTATTACTTTCAGGGTAAGTTCTTTTACTTCATACATTGAAAATATAGTTTTAAAATTATATATATGCATCTTTTTTTTTTAAGGATTTAATTTATTATCTTCAGCACTCTGCGTAAACCACCATCATCATCGTTTGCATCATCTTCACCATACCACAATCAATATCACTCTTTTCTTCCTCATCATTTTCCTCATCTTCCCGATCCCTGACATATTCAACATTTTCATCATTATCAACACCATCATTATTATCATTATTCTCATCATCCTCATCAGCTTCATCTCCATCATTATTATCATCAGCATCATACAGATATACAAAGTTTCTATTGTCATTGAAAAAGAAGGTGGGATTGATGCCGTCAGTTGCAGTAATATAGATGATGTTGATGATGATGATGATGGTGGTAACAGGGTTAAGGGTGAGGATAACGTAATTATTAAAAATGTAATTAATAATTAAAGGAAGATGATAATACTGATGATGAGAGAAATATAACAAAAGAGGTGAAAAATATTCATTCTCGTTTGTCTTTCTTCAACTTTAGGTACCTCCTGCTACTCATCGTTATATCACACAGTACCGTTAATTCTGTAAGTACTACAACCGTATTCTAAATTCTTCCTTCAGATATTCTCTCAAAAATGTTTCCATTTTATATGTAATATATTTAGGAAAGTCTATCAACTAGTCTCTCTCTCTCTCTCTCTCTCTCTCTCTCTCTCTCGCTCTCTCCTTATTCTATATCCTTACTCTTAGTTTCTCAATATCTTATTCTAATCTCTCTCATTCTTCACCATATCTTTATTTCTCCGTTTTTAATAATCTAAAGAAGATCGGGAAAAAAAACCCCACTAAAAGACAATTGTCAACTCTCATGTTAAAAATAACTAAAAAAAAAAAAAACTACTTGGGCAAAATGTTCCCACGTTTTATTTTTAATCAGAATTATTTATCCTTTTAAATCAGCTGCCAGTAATTTATTTAGTTTATTTTCTGTATTTGGCTGAGACGAAAAAGAAATTAATTTATCTAACTGATGATATTTCTTGGTAGAACGTAGTATAAATTACACGTTCAACTAAAGCCCTACCCAAAATCGGCTCTATAAAAGGAGAAAGAAGAAAACTACACCAAAACTGTCATAGGAACATATTTTACGAACAACAAGGGAGCATTCATTTTTCTATTCGCAACTGTCAAAAGCTGCGAATGAGTTTTTTTTTTTATTTTTTAATTCACTCTCTGCGTGCCATTTCCTGATGGGCGTTATAAAAGTTATCAGCAACTGAGATTTCTAGATGAGAATCGAAGAAGAGAAATACCCTGCTATTTCAATGGATTACACATGTTACAGTATTATTTCAGTATTATAATGGTGTATTATTTTCATTAAAAGAAATAGTATTTCTGAAGATTTAAGATTCTACCATTTTATAATATATCATATTTTGCATATATATAGGTCTATACATGTGTGTGGGGGGAGGGGGAGTGTGAAAGCGTATGCAGAGCCGTTTTGCAGAGGTGTTTCGTTCCTCATAGTTTGGACTAATGTGAAATTCCATAATGTGAAACATAATTCTGATTGGTTCCCATGGAGCATGGAAGTGAATGGAATTTTGTTCCGTAATATAGCATATATATAAATATATAAGTAGATATGCAGACATTATATACAATATACGCACCAACACACACACACATACACACACACATATATATATATATATATATATATATATATATACATGCATATGTATACATACATATATATATATACATGCATTTATATATGCATATATGCATATATCTATATCCATATATATATATCCATATACATATATATATATATACATATACATGCATGTGTGTGTGTGTGTGTGTGTGTGTGTGTGTGTG
>NW_026329988.1:0-454 GCF_001194135.2 Octopus bimaculoides
TATATGCATGAGAATATGTACATGAAGTAAAACATAAAAATCTGCACATAAACATACATACATACATATACGGAAGACATCACGCATGTGATTTGCAGCTATCCTAAAATGTCGTCACGGTACTACCTCCTTATGTGGCACAATGTTGTCGCTAAAACAATTTACAATGCCATCCGCAGAAAAGACTCCCGAAAAAACTCTTAGAAAATCCCTCTCTTATGGAATACATTCATAAACACCAACTCAAGGAATACTGGTGGAATATTCTCATTAAAACTTCTGTCAAATGTAAACATAACAGGCAGGATATTGTTGTTTGGGACATTGGGGCAAAGGTATGTACCATCATCGATGTCAGTTGCACTGCAGATATAAATATCTCTTTGAAAATCAAAGAAAAAGAAGTTATTCATGGGAAACTGCTTCGAAACCTCCAGCTTCTATATCCAGACTA
>NW_026329989.1:0-561 GCF_001194135.2 Octopus bimaculoides
TATATATATATATATGTGTGTGTGTGTGTGTGTGTGTATATGCATATATGTATACATAGAAAGATACATGTACATATCTATATACATACATACATACATACATATATATATATATATATATGACAAATAACTACAAACTATATACAACAGACAACAACAACAACTACAGAGGTTTATTAACTACCGTTAGAAAAGAGTGCTATGTGTATCCCGTGAACTAAACATTCATCAAGGGAAAAGCAGTAATGTTGTTGTTGTTAGTCGTACAAGAAGGTAAGGGAGATAAATCAATGTAGCTGTTTTACCTTTGACTTTGTTACAAGGGAACTCTTTAATTTCACGTCACCTTTTCATCCTCTATCTACTTCATCATATTACTAGATTGCCAACTTACTGGCATCATCGGATTATTCCATTTAAGAATCCTTCTTTCTCTTGTCATATTACTTGCTCCGAGTAGTCTTTCAAAATGTTGAATTTTTCTCTTTCTCGCTGTCGTTCTGGCTGTCTGTTTTCGTTATATCAGTTTTCTTTCTTTTCCATCTTCTTTGTTTGTTTGTT
>NW_026329991.1:0-203 GCF_001194135.2 Octopus bimaculoides
ATATATATAAACATATGCAGACATACTTAAATATATATGTATATATACATATATGTATGTATATGTGTATATGCGTGTATATATACATATATGTATCTACATGTGTATATGCGTGTATATATATTTATATACACACACATATATATGCATACTTATATATATATGCATATGTATGTATATATATGTATATATATATGTATATA
>NW_026329992.1:0-206 GCF_001194135.2 Octopus bimaculoides
CAAGAATTTTATCAAGAAGCCAGTGTGTAAAAAAAAAATTCATAAGGGAATTATATAAATATAAATATAAATATAAACGTATGTAGATAGATAGATAGATAGATAGATAGATAGATAGATAGACAAATATATAAATATATTTATACATACATATATATGTGTGTATACATACATTCATCTACATGAAGGTGCGTGGCTTAGTGATT
>NW_026329993.1:0-504 GCF_001194135.2 Octopus bimaculoides
AGTTTGGCAAAAGAGACCAATAGAAAAAGTACCAGGCCTAAAAATAATAAATGCTAGGATTGATTCATTTGGCTAAAAGTTCTTCAAGATGGTGTCCCAGAATGGCCACAGTGTAAGTACTGAAACAAGCAAGAAGATGAAAATGAAAAAGATATATATATATTTATATATATATATATATATATATATATATATACACATACATACATACATACATACATACATACACACTAGCAGAGATACCTGGCATTGCTCGGGATTGAAATGGCATAGTTTTTTATTGTTTTGCTGGATTTGGTCATGTGACTGCGGCCATGCTGGAGCACCACCTTTAGTCAAAGAAATCAACCCCAGAATCGGCTAAGCTATGGGGATGTAAACAGCAAAAATACATATATAAATATAAATATATACATATAATACATATACGTATGTATATGCATGAGTGGCTGTCTGGTAAGTACCTTGCTTACCAACCACATGGTTCCGGGTTCAGTCCCACTG
>NW_026329994.1:0-204 GCF_001194135.2 Octopus bimaculoides
ACAAAGGGATTAAGTCGATTACATCGACCCCAGTGTGTAACTGCTACTTATTTAATCGACTCCGAAAGGATGAAAGGCAAAGTCATCCTCGGCGAAATTTCAAATCAGGACGCAAAGCAAGAAAGAATATACCGCTAAGCAAGAATGAAATCGTTATGGCGTCGATCGACCTGCTACAAAACCGTAGGCAAGTCTACGTCTGCC
>NW_026329995.1:0-425 GCF_001194135.2 Octopus bimaculoides
TACAAACATACATACATACAAACATGCAATGCAACTATATGCATAAGAATACATACATAAAACATACAAATCTGTGCATACATACATGCATACATACAAACAAACAAAAATACCCTGTTGTTGATGTTCTTTCTCTATTGGCAAGAAATCTTGAACAAGAACTGAATAATGACGTTTATATAATATACATATAATAGATATTTATATTTATATGTATATATACATACATGTATATATGAATTTATATTTATATACATGCATATATACATCTATCAGAAAATGCATATAATAAGTGAATGTATGCCAAAGGATAATTACAGTCCAGTTCCTGACAGATAACAAAATAAAAAGAATATATATGTATATGCATATATGCATTCGTATATGTGTATGTATATATATATATATATATATATATATATATA
>NW_026329996.1:0-631 GCF_001194135.2 Octopus bimaculoides
CGAACCCTGCTGTACTCTTTCACCACAACTTTCTCTCGCTCTTTCTTCCTTTCGGAGTCGATAAAATTGGTACCAGCTAACCACTGGTATCGATATAATCGTCTCACTCCCTCCTCAGAAATTGCTGGTCTTGTGCTGGCATTTCGTCCGCCTTTACATTTTGAATTCAAGTTCTTAATTTCGGGGACGAGAAAATATGCACTAGTTGAACACTGACTACCTACCACCTTCGAAATTACTGACTTTGTGCCAAAATTTAGAACCAATATGTGCTTCGTTTCAGTGTACTATGAGGGCTCGAAGGTGACTCTTAAGGATTTTGCTATGAAGCATCATTTCCATTTTATAAGAAAATATGAATTGGAATGGTTTCCCGTTGTTTGTAGGTGGATATAGAAAGTTAAGGATATCAAAGATAACAGAATGTTTAAAAAGTTCTTTCTGTGTTTTATGTTTTATCAGTTTCAGCTCAAATCTGTGGCCATGCTGGGGCACCACCGTTTTGCTACACTTTTATCACTGAGCGCCTCCTCTGATATGTGGCATTTGGTGAATAAGAAGAGAGTTTGATGTCGCTATCTTCATTTGCACCTCCTGCCGTGAGGTAGGTTCATCTGGGACTCTCGACAGG
>NW_026329997.1:0-1804 GCF_001194135.2 Octopus bimaculoides
TATATATATATATATATATATATATGTATGTATGTGTGTGTGTGTGTATTCTTTTATTCTTTTACTTGTTTCAGTTATTTTGACAGCGGCCATGCTGGAGCACCATCTTCAGTCGAGCAAATCGCCCCCATGACTTATTCTTTGTAAGCTTAGTACTTATTCTATCGGTGTGTTTTGCCGACACGCTAAGTTACGGGTATATAAACGCAACAGTGTCGGTTGTCAAGCGATGTTGGGGGTGGGGGGCAAACACAGACACACAAACATATACACACATATATTTATATATGTAATATATATATATATAAATGAGTGTGTATGTATGCATATGTGTATGTAAGTATGTTTGTATATATATATGTATATAATAATAATAATATTAGGGATAAAAATCCAAATTTACAGGTAAAAACTCAATTAAATTCAATTTATTAAAAATTAGAATTAAATAAAGTTTCACAGTATAAAATATAAATATAAATTTTTCTATATGTGACAGTGGATTTTCATCGATGAGTTCATGAACCTTGGGTCTTTTCCCTAACACTATATATATATGTATATATATGTATACATATGTATATATACATACACACATATATAAGTACATGTGTGTATATATATATATATGAATCTCTGTGTGTCTTTGTCTCTCTCTCTCTCTCTCTCTCTCTCTCTCTCTATATATATATATATATATATATATATATATATATATACTCTGATACTTTGATAGGCTTCGGTCAGCATTGACCCAGGCCATGTCTAACTTAATAGTACCATCTGGCAAAGTCATTCGAACAGGAATCGGAGAACTCGAGTGGAGAGTTATTGTTTACGGAGACATATCCTGGTGTAGGAGGTTTATCCATGATTTTTGAAGGAATTTGTCCAAAAACTTCTTGAAATTTATGGGGTGTGTCTCAGCTTTAATGTGTTTTGGTGTAATGTTGAAAACAGCGGGGTTAATTCAGGTGAAATAATTGTGCCGTATTGTTATGTGGTGCGAGTATGATTTTTGTTGTGGGCGGACACCACGGCGCCCAAGTTTTGGGTTTATGTGATAGAATATTTTCCACATTTCCACATCATGCAGATTATGTAGCGCAATGCATAAATATATACATACATACCTAACATACCTATATGTATGTACACACACACACACACACACACACACACACACACACACACACACACACACACACACACACACACACACACACACACACACACACACACACTCACACACACACACACACATATATATATACGTACTGTATATACACATACATGCATTCATATACATAAAGATAAAAATGCATGTACATACATACACATATATATACCTCCATATATATATATATATATATATACTGTCACATGTATATCCCCACACGCACACATTCATAGAGAAGGAAAGAATATGATGGACAGACAGAAACACTGATAGGGAGACCATATGCCAAATAGGGAAAGGGGCAGTGGTACTACACAATATATAGTACCTTTGTCTCCCATTTTACTCTGGTTGACTGTCTGTCTGATGGTCTGTCTATCTCAGTCTGTCTCTCAGTCTCCCCCTCTCTCCCTCTCACATATATATAGCTTAATCATGTATATATGAAAGAATCAACAGTTTTATAAGAAAAAAATTAGTGTTTATCTATGAGAAGGTGGAATTTTAGAAAGAGGAACACACACTCAGAGAACGAAGAAATGCGTGCGTATGTATATAAACATACATATACATACGTACACACACACACACACACACACACACACACACACACACACACACACA
>NW_026329997.1:2317-3309 GCF_001194135.2 Octopus bimaculoides
TATGTATGTATGTATGTATGTATGTATGTATATATCTATCTATCTATCTACACACACACACACACACACACACACACACACACACATATATATATGTATATATATGCACTAACTCGGGAACGAAATTTGCTTAGGGGATGCAAACCCAGATAGAAAATTTTTTACAACTAAGAGAAGAGACCTAATTCAAGTTACCTTTTACAGATCAATTTTTGTAGATCCCTTTTTACTGTTTTCTAAACCAGAGAAAAGTAAGCAGGGGTGCAAAATTTGATTCTGCCCACCCGCACTCAAAAATTTTAGACGGTGCAAGCGCACCCTCTGCACCCCCTGTTTCCAGGCCCATGAACATACGTATATACGCACACATATCTCTATACACACACACACACACACACACACAAGCATACTCGCGAGCGTGTGCGTGTGTAAATGTATATACTGTGAGAGAGTGAGAAGTAACTCGTGACAGGGCTATTTGTTTGATTTCCTGCATTGTGCGTGTGTATACGCAGTGTGTATCTGTATATCTAACGAGATAAATGGCTGAAACGTATTCAACCGTTCCTTAGTATATACCACTAAGCATCATAAGTATTTCATTCATATTACTGAATGATTTGTAACCTAAGTGTGTACCAGCATCAGTACTTAGCAACTAATAAGATAAGAGCCTATCACTCTACCTCTACCTGTTCGTTCTACCTGCTAGATATAGCAACCAAACCACCGTAGATCTTAAGATATGGTCTTGAAAAAGATGTCGCATAATTTGACTTTGAGTTCGTTGTACGTAATAAAAAGGGGATGGACATTTATAGGATGCACTTGGCTAGAGTTGTCACCATCGTTAACGACAACAGCGGACCTTAATGTGTAGGTTTATTTGTAAATCTGTGTGTATATTTATGTGTGAGCACGTGTGGTTTTGTATGTGTGTGTGTGCGCGTGTGTATAAATTTACATTACGTGTTTACATTAATGTATGTACG
>NW_026329998.1:0-266 GCF_001194135.2 Octopus bimaculoides
TATATATATAAACAATATATGAGTATATGCATATATATATATATGTATGTGTATGTGTGTGTGTATGCATGTATATATCTATGTATCTACATGCATATGTATATATGTATATATGCATATATATATGCATGTGTATATATATATATATGTATATACCATATACATACATACATACATATATATATATATATAAGTATGTATATAAATATATATATATGCATGTATGCATGTATGTATATATGTAGGTATGTATGTATATATATATA
>NW_026329999.1:0-866 GCF_001194135.2 Octopus bimaculoides
AGAAAATTCGCGAGACTTCGTGGTCGCCCAACTTGCAAGGAATTACTGAAAAATCATCATCAGACCTGTTGCCACCCGGGATGTGGTTTGGCAGCTGCAACAAGTGTCGTTGGCCATTCTCTGCAGCTACGTCATCTCACTAATCACCGCGGGATGCGACTGAGCACATCATTAATTACGGGGTGTGTGGCCCATCGCTCCCTCCGCCTCCATCTTCTACTGCTTTACTGCACGCATTTTTATTCTTAACTCTCTTTTTTCCTCTCTCTCTCTTTTTGACAATAATATAGTGTGACACTGCAATGTGAATTCTTACCAACCATATCGATAACTTAAGGGGAAACACTACAGCGAAGAACGAAGCACTGAGATTTTGTTACCGTTCAATAAAACAAAGAGCACAGCGAAGAACGAAGCACTGAGATTTTGTTACCGTTCAATAAAACAAAGAACACAGCGAAAAACGAAGCACTGAGTATTTGTGATGCTTTAATCAATTTATTTAATTAGAATTCATTAAAATTTGACGGGTTAATAGCATAAATATATTAGATATCAAATACGTTGGTCGTATTAATTTAGATTTGTTAGTTGTAAGTTATGGTTTACAAATTTTCTCTTCTTTTATCATTTCCGATCTTGGAGCAACATACGTGAATTTCTTTCCAGGATAAATTACAAAATCAAAAATCTGTTCGTTAATATTTTATATTTCACTGTTTCATGATGTTTATTCATAGCTTTCTATTGTTATTGTTATAAGTGAGTTATTTTATGGACGTCGATAAAACTAGAGAACCTGACAGGACTTGAACCCACAACATGCAGATCCGAAACAAGTACCACAAGTCAATTCTTTCTTTTCT
>NW_026330000.1:0-542 GCF_001194135.2 Octopus bimaculoides
CATACATACATATACATGTATATATTATATCATATGTTATCCAATTGTTAACTTCATCTTTCATCTGAGCTGATATACATATAGATGAATGGCTGCGTTGTTGTCATGTAGTAACTACTACACCGAAGAGAACTTGTACGACCGCATATATCGCAAAAAAGAAAAACAACAACATACGAAAACAGTCCACTTCAAAAAGCCCGGTGTTTTCTTGCAGCTTGCTTAAATTATGCAAAGGAAATATCCAATTTTTCAAAAATGCCTGCACCATCCTTAACCTGATTTCTCCATAGGTGACGGTCAAAAGCATCTGATCCCTTGTTGACCTCACTTATTTCAAATGGTCTCAAGGAGACCAACTGTAAACCGTCCTTATGCAACATCCTTTCTTTATTTAGACACAAATGAAGGTATGTATCTCCTTCCCTGTCTGTTTGTCCGTTTGTCTTTTCATCTTTCTTTCCATCATTCTCAGTACGTATACACACACAAACACACATGTACACATAAATATGGGAATATATATCTATCTATCTATCTAT
>NW_026330001.1:0-279 GCF_001194135.2 Octopus bimaculoides
AAGACAGGTGGTGTTGAAAACAAATAGATGTATTAGTATAACGCTCAGGATTTGAGAAAGTCTTTAACGTTCCGAGTCTACGCTCTTGTACAGAAAGGAACACGGAAAGAAACAAAGAGACAAAAAAGGAGAGAAAAAAATGTGTGTAGTGGTCAGTGATCTATCATGGCGAATGCCGGACAGAAGGTTCATACAGGAGAGTTAAGAAGAAGGGGAGATAACACAGTCATAGTGATCCCAAAACGAAGGTGCGTGTGTGTGAGAGAATGCTGGTGATCT
>NW_026330002.1:0-241 GCF_001194135.2 Octopus bimaculoides
AGTTACCCTATCTAATTGATTTCTATAGAGTCTACATTCTCCTGAGCTATTTCGTTTGTCAGGATGAATGAGAACGGGTTACACTCCTAATTTCCAGTGGAAAGGTTCACTGTAAAATAATTCTATTAAAAATATTACCGTTATTTCATGAAGTATCCACTGAGGTTGGCAATAATGGATACACAACAAAGTACAAGTAGCATTTAATACTGGAAGAAAGAAGAAAAATATGTTAAGGGTA
>NW_026330002.1:405-555 GCF_001194135.2 Octopus bimaculoides
CATGTGTGTAAATGCTTCAGTAAAAACAGACTTAATAAGAGTGACACAGCGAAACCATATCGTATTCCCCACATCCAAAAGGAGAGAATTACTTTAAGGAAATTTACCAGAAAATGAACATTCACAAGTGAAGCCAGACCAGGGCTGGTC
>NW_026330003.1:0-294 GCF_001194135.2 Octopus bimaculoides
AAAAAATAAACAGCAGCAAAAAACACAACGTAGAAGAAAGGATCTAAAGGAATAAAAAGAAAGAATGCCGAAATGTTTATAGTTTATATACACACACAGTGAAACCGGAAGTATTACGGAAAGTTTAAGGGTGTGGTCATAATAAATCTTAAACAGAGTCTCACTGTTGTGTCGAGAAGTTGTTTGTGTTGTTGCTGTTGTTGTTGTTGTGGTTGATTCTGTTGTCGGTGGAACGATGTGGTTGGTGTTGTTCTTGCTGGTGACAAAGACGTTGTTGATATTAGAGTTGTTGTT
>NW_026330004.1:0-342 GCF_001194135.2 Octopus bimaculoides
TCTAGCGAGATCATTGCCGGTGCCCCCGGACTGGCTCATGTACGGGTGACACATGAATTCTTTCGAGCGGAATCGTAGCCAGTGCCCATGGACTGGCTCTTGTGCAGGTGACATATGACATGTTTCGAGCGAGATCGTTGCCAGTGCCCCTGGGCCGGCCCTTGTGCGGGTGACACATGAGGTTTGTCGAGCGAGATCGTTGCCGGTGCCCCCGGACTGGCTCATGTGTGGGCGACACATGAAAACTTTCGATTGGGATCGTTTCCAGTGCCCCTGGACTGGCCCATGTGCGGGCGACAATTGAGGTTTTTCGAGCGAGATCGTTGCCGGTGCCCCTGGACT
>NW_026330005.1:0-905 GCF_001194135.2 Octopus bimaculoides
TAGAAGACACTTGCCCAAGGTGTCACACAATGGGACTGAACCCGGAACCAAGTGGTTTGTAAACAAGCTACTTACCACACAGCCATGCCTTCTGTACCCTGTTTAGCATTTTGTCCATGTTTTTTTGCAACGTCATGTACCCAGATATGCATCTATATATACATGTAGATGAAGGTATGTACATACATGTACATATATAT
Organism: Octopus bimaculoides; assembly: GCF_001194135.2. NCBI lineage: Eukaryota > Metazoa > Mollusca > Cephalopoda > Octopoda > Octopodidae > Octopus > Octopus bimaculoides. Next base: position 201 of record NW_026330005.1, read on the forward strand.
GCATATACTCATATATTATTTGTATTAGACGATCGAACGCACACGTTACCCTTGCAAGTAAGTTTTGAACTTTATTTTTCTGACACGACTCTTTCTATCTTTGTATCTATCTCCCCCTCTCATTCTTCCTTCTACTGTTCTTCACCTCTCCCCTTCACTACTATATATCTCTCTCTCTCTGTCTCTCGTTGCTCACTTATATTCTACTTCCTCCCCTTTTTTTCCCTCTATCACTCTTTCTCCTTACCCCTCACTGGTCACATGTGCCCAGTCACTCACTCTTTTCATATTTTGGTCTCCCCAAGCTCGCACATACATTTTCGTCCTTCCAGTTCGTGCTTCATAGCGTTCAATATGTGTGTTTCTTTCACTGTTTCGTTTTCCTGTCTTGTTTTCCGTCCGCCACTATCCTCCATGGAACAAATTTAATTTGTGTCCGTGGGAAGAGCCATTTTAACGATGCGTCCTGCCCTAACTCTTCGAAACGCCAGTGTTATAATGGTGGCAGCTGATGAAGGAAATGTTCTCTCTGTGGCCTGTGTGTTTTCTGTACCCTGTTTAGCATTTTGTCCATGTTGTTTTGCAATGTCATGTACCCAGATATACATCTATATATACATGTTGATGAAGGTATATACATACATGTACATATATATGCATATACTCATATATTATTTGTATATATATATATATATATATATATAT
>NW_026330005.1:1763-5130 GCF_001194135.2 Octopus bimaculoides
CACTAAGGAAAAAAAAATAAAAATCGGATTTTTTTTTTGTATGGAATCAAGTATCCTGACCTAATATGCTGCAAATCCCTTATTTTCGTTCGGAAAAAACAGGGTGGGGCGAGGGAGGACTCCCCCATCCTGGAATCATTGGGAATTTTTTTCGTTGAATGAATTCCTGTGACCTCCTAATATGCTACAAAACCCTTTTTGGTATTCGAAAAACAGGATGGGGTGAGGTGGAAGCCTTGGAAATTATACCCACACCCAACATTTCACAAATAAATTTTCCAGAGTGTGAATTACATGGTTCGTTATTAAATATATATATATATAGTAGAGAATGTGACATTTATATTGTGTGTGTATATTTATATATATGTATATCATAGCGTGCAAACCTTCTATGCAACCTTCTCCAATGCATATCTTCAATGCAGCCTTGACCAATAGTACCCCTTAGAGGCATTAGGACTAGATCGAGACTAGTTGCTGCCTTTTAGAGGCTCCCAAGCCTCCTATTGCTAGGTTAGCTTAGGCTTAGGCTAAGGCTTAGTTGTGATCCGAACATACCCTCTTCTGACACAGAGGATCGGAAACCCTTTTGGGCGTTATATTTCCCTTGCTGAAAGGTCTCCCAACCCATGGGTCAAAGGGGTGTTAGATGATTGGGGGTTTCGAAAGGGCTGGCATGTGCAACCTGATCACCTCTGCTGGACAAACTCCCAACCCATGTGTTCCCATCACGAACTGATTCTGCAGAACTGGGTTGGGTGTGAAAACCAACTTTAAAGTATAAATATAGATTTTTTTTGAATCAGCAATGTTGTGTTTGGTTAAGTCCTATTTGGGGTGAAAAATCAATAAACTGATTCCTTATGGGGTTTTCCATTCAATCAGGATGGAAAATCAATAAACCGATTCCTTATAGGATTTCCCACTAAGATTGACTACACCCCATTTTCAACCATAACTTTTACCAATTTTGACGTATTTTGTTGAAACTTGATGCTGGTGTTACTTAGGACTCATGGGATCTTTGAATGCTTTAAGTTCTCCAAAACAAAAGAACAACAACTGATAAGTGGAAAAATCGATACACTGATTCCTTATGGGATTTCCAATCAAATTGTCTGTAACCCATTTTCAGCCAAACGTTTACCAATTTCAACAGATTTCACTCATATTTCACGTCAGTGTTACTTAGTTTGGTTTGAAACAAAGCGCTTGATTAGCTTAATAATCCTAACTTGATCCTGGGCAATGCCGGGCTATACAGCCTGGCTATACATGTACACATATATATATATATATATATATATATATATATATATATATATATAAACATATATCTATGTATATTTATTTATTTATTTATTTATATACAAATGTATGTATGTATGTGTCTATGTATATGTATGTGTATGTGTGTGTATATATGTGTGCATGTATGTATATATATGTGTACATATATACATATGTATATGAACTTGTATATGTATGTATATGAACTTGTGTATATATATATATATACTTATAGTCATTTATGTCAACACTGCTTGTATAAATGCAAGATTAATTCCCCTTTGTGGTGCAATTATACATAAAACACTCTTCTCCCATTTTTATCGGGTTTTAAATCATTTTATTAACTTCCCATTCTAAATTCTAATTTTCTTTTTTTTCCTTCTTTTCTTCCCTCCTTATCCAACATACTGTCTCGTAGCGTTGCAGTTTCCAACGGTTTTTTCAAATAAGATATGTAGCAATCTTCTCTACCTGCAGTTGTCACATTTGGTTAAAATGTCTTACGGTTAAGTTGGATCCTATGTATTTCCCTGAAGAGAAGATTACATCTTTATCAACATCACTCATTCCTTTGGAAGGAACCATTTGTAATCTTCGAAACATATGTCGGAAATAAAAGAATTCATTTAACATATGCGTATTACTCCATTTATTAAATTTTTATATTTACTCAAATGCCCAAAATAACAGGGAATTTCTACCTCATAAACAGAAGTTACACCACAGTTATTTTGTGATCTTTGGTACCCTGGTATCTATTAACCAATTTGTTTTGTCGGAGAAAATAAAGACATATATATATATTTTATTATAAGTATATTTGATTATATGTATTTATTTTCTCTTAGTTAACAATTAACTCCAACAAAACAAATTGGTTAATAGATACCAGGGTAGCAAAGATCACAAAATAACTGTGGTGTAACTCCAGTTTACGAGGTAGAAACTCCCTGTTAATTTGGGGTATTTTGAGTAAATATGAAATTTAATAAATGGAGTAATGCGCATATGTTAAATGAATTCTTTTATTTCCGACATATGCTTCGAAGATTACAAATGGTTCCTTCCAAAGGAATGAGTGATGTTGATAAAGATGTAATCTTCTCTTCAGGGAAATTCATAGGATCCAACTTAACCATAAGACATTTTAACCGAATGTGATAACTGTGGGTTGAGAAGATTGCTACATATCTTATTTGAAAAAACCATTGGAAAATGCAACGCTATGAGACAGTACATTGGACAAGGAGGGAAGAAAAGAAAGAAAAGAAGCAATTTAGAATTTAGAATGGGAAGTCAATAAAATGATTAAAAACCCAATTAAAAATGGGAGAAGAGTGTTTTATGTATAATGGGACCGCAAAGGGGACTTAATCTTGTATTTATACATGTAGAGTGAGAGAGAAGAAGGAGAAGAAGAGAGAGAGAGGAGGAGAAATGAATAGAGAATGGGAGCAATGAAGAGAGAGAAAGAGAGGAAGAGAGAATGATAGACAGTTATAAAATAGCAATGCGTGCCCGTGTTTATATAAGAAACACACACAAACTAAATCTTGTATCTATAATGTTGATGTGTTTATGTATTTATGTGTATGTTGTTGTCACAGATCATGTATGTGTGGTTGTGTGTGTTTTTATGTTTCTATGTTATAAAAAATATGTTAGAGGTAGAAGGATAGAAGAAAGCTATTAAATGGGAGAGAGGAAGAAAAACAAAGTAAGAGTGAAATGGTAGATAGAAGGAAAGAATAGACTTAAACCAAGTTAATCTATGACTTTGTATGTATCACTTTCTCTCTCCCTCTTTTACTCTTACTCTCTATATTATATGTTGAGCGCGTGATCGATGTGTAAGAACGCCGGTACAGATAGAATGGAAGAAATATAAAAGTTGCTAGAAACAACAGCCAAATCTCCCTTAAATCACACAAAGAAAACGGAATTTTAAAAATCTAATTACTGCACTGGAAAGTTCAGATCGAGAAAATTCTATCGATGTAAAAGTTTTTACGAAAAAGTGAAAAATGTGGATTTCTATAAACTTTTACAAAGGCTTCACACAGACACACAA
>NW_026330006.1:0-333 GCF_001194135.2 Octopus bimaculoides
AGTGAGACCGTAACTGTGGCCTATGCCAGTGCAGCATAACCAGCCCATTTCAGAGTTTCCTTCAATCATTGAGCAATAAACTGCGCTTGCGAAGACCTGTTGAGGCAAGCGAAATTGTTGTCATGGCAGATGACAGTACTGCCTGATTGGCACCCATGCCAGTAGAACGTTAAAAGCACCATTTGAGCGTGATCGTTGCCAGGGCCACTGACTAGCTCCTGTGCTGGTGGCACATAAAAAGCACCACTCGAGCATGATCATTGCCAGTGTCACCTGAGGTCAAAGAGATAGGCCTATAATTTTTAGCATCTGCTCTGCTTCCTCCCTTATGGA
>NW_026330007.1:0-301 GCF_001194135.2 Octopus bimaculoides
ACTTTGTGGAGTTCACACTGAAGATACCACCCACATCATAAGCAGTTGTCTGAAAATATCATCACGGTATAATCTACCGATGAGACATGATACTGTAGCTAGGACACTCTATAATGAAATCCGTCGGAGGACAAAGATATAAGAACCCACAATATGGTAAAAGCCATAGCCATTCATAATAAGGAGTACTGGTGGAATGTCCCACTGAAAACCTCAAAACAATGTAAGCACAACAGACCTGCTATAATAAGTTGGGTTAGAGAAGAGAAACTGTGCACAGTTGTGGAAATTAGCTGCCCAG
>NW_026330008.1:0-514 GCF_001194135.2 Octopus bimaculoides
AGAAGTTTATGAATGAATGATTCAACAAGTGAAAAATCTAAGGCTAAGTAATTGGTGATCGTTATTATTGGCGACAGGGATGGTAATTGCTCATCCTTCGGAGAACGGATGAATAAATATACACAAAACCTCAAAAGCCAAAATAGTGAAATGAAATATGTTCAGTGATCGGTATGTGATCATGAATTAAAATTTATACTGCGATCTAAGTTGGTTATGCGTTCGTATTTATACGTGTTCTGCATTTTCCGATGAACAGCTTTTCTTTATTTAAACGTTCTTGTATAGATATGGTAGATGGGGAAGACTGCACAACTCTCTATGTATTTATTCAAATGAATCTGTCTGTATTGCGAGAACCAGATCTGTTCCGCATGTAGTGTGGTTCTCTGTCTCAGTGTAATACTTGTCTCTCCTATATAGTTATGTCCATGACCTGTGCAATCTGTAACAAATTAGATTTTCGGAAGCACAAGTGAAGCTGATGTTAATTATGAACCTCTCTCCTTGTTTG
>NW_026330009.1:0-288 GCF_001194135.2 Octopus bimaculoides
CTTATATAAACACGTGCACGCATTGCTATTTTATAACTGTCTTCCGTTCTTTCTTTCTCTCTCTTCATTGCTACCATCTCTATTCCCCCCCCCTCTCTTCCTCTTCTCTCTCACAAAACATTCACTACAATATAACTCATGTTCGTCAATGTTTGGTAAATATACCACGATTTTCACTAGGGTGTTAGGGTTCGGGTTTTAGGGTTAGGGTTTAGGGTTAGGAATAGGGTTAGTGTTATACGGTTAGGTTTAGGGTTTTAGGGTTAGGGTTGGGTAATCGTGCGGGTG
>NW_026330010.1:0-381 GCF_001194135.2 Octopus bimaculoides
GTAGAACACCTACAAAAATCAGTATTGCATGGAGTAACAAAATTTCCCCGCAGGATTCTTGAAACACGACCAGTAAACAAATGACACCTTGGTTGTGGGCTGCGGACACTTGCCCTCATACCCACCAAAATAAGCTGTGAGTTTTCATCACAATAATACTAATATTTCCGGATATGTTTTTATTTTCTAGGTGAAATTGGTGATATATAAAAACGAAACTGCTGTGGTTAATATGGTGTTTGATGGACAAAATACAACCCTTCAAAGCTGGTTCTCTCTTGGAACGCTGAAGAGTTCTCCTTGGTCCGACCTACCTGCAGCTGATGTGAACTTCTCAATGGTTGGAGATAAGTATGAAACCTTCATCGCTCTATATCTTCT
>NW_026330011.1:0-273 GCF_001194135.2 Octopus bimaculoides
TATATATATATATATATATATACATATATGCATACATATCTACATACATGCATACACATGCATATATACACGTATACACACACATACATTCATCGTCCTATCTATCTATAATATGTGTGTGTGTGTGTGTATTAACATATAAAACACAGAATTACTGAAATACTACGATGATATTGTAAGCTGTCAGTTCCACCTGTCCGTCTACATACATAAATATGTATATAAATGTATGTATATCTCTCTATATACATATACACATGCGTTGTTATATAT
>NW_026330012.1:0-663 GCF_001194135.2 Octopus bimaculoides
TTTTAATAACTTCCTTAATGTTAAAAATAAACACACGAAAATTTGATACAATATAAAGGAAATAATAGAAATTAATATGCATAAGTCAAACTTGGCAACACAACTACATCACATATGAAAAATGACATCGCTTAAATGGCTGCCATTTTCGGCTTTCAAAGCCTGTGTTATTTCCAAAACTTGCACCATGACACACTCAGAAGTTTCAGACCCCACTTCTCTGATTTCTCTATTGATGTTCTCTTTTAGCTGCACCAGGGTTTCCAGTTTGTTGACATAAGCCCTCTCTTTCAGGTGTCCCCACAAGAAAATATCTGGGCTAGTCAAGTGAAGGCCAGTTGACATTGCTGTAGTGGGAGATTATTCTCTCTCTAAAGCACTGCCATAGTAACTGCATTGCCTCACTTGCAGTATAAGCAGTTGCCCCATCTTGCTGAAACCATGTGTGAGGTCTACTTTGAATGGCCAGGCACAAAAAGCTCTCAATCATGGATACCTGGGAACATTAGTAGAGAAATCAGGTAAGTGGAATCTGAATCTCTTGAGGGTGTTATGGTGCAAGATTTGGAAAGAACACGGGCGTGCAAAGCTGAAAATGGCTGCCATTTAAGTAGTCATTTTTCATATGTGATGTAGTGGTGTTGCAAAATTTGACTTGTGCAT
>NW_026330013.1:0-449 GCF_001194135.2 Octopus bimaculoides
ATATATATATGTATATATACATATAAGCTAAGCTACGTATCTACATAAACCAACTTGGTAATGGGAAATAGGTTGATAGAGATGTGGTTGATGACAGAGAGAGAATTTAAAAGAGAACAGGAATATTGACTACCTCGAATTCTGTACGAACATCCTCTTCAGAATACGTCTTCGGAACTATGACAAACAACCGAACAAGTTTCTCCTCTTCTCGAGGATCTCGTATAGAACCATCTTGTTTCGTACTCGCAACCAACACCTACAAAATAAAAGGATCCGTTAACACACACACACAAAGAAAAAGTAAGTGCAGAATGACTACCTTTAATGTAATTATTCAAATATAGACCACCACCCCCACCACATCCTGTTTTCATTACACAGCCACAATACATATTTACTGCAGCCATTATACATCTTCGCTGTGGAGGCGCAATGGCCCAGTGGTT
>NW_026330014.1:0-229 GCF_001194135.2 Octopus bimaculoides
GAATTATTTTAGAGAATAGAAGAGTTTGAATGAATGAGGTGATTAAAATACAAGAGAGATTCTTAGCTTAGCTGTGCATATTTTCAAGTGTCATCAAATGGCCAAACACATGGAATAAACTAACAAAAGTCTGAGACAGGGGATGGAACAGGTGTGGAGGCGAAAGCCAGAAATGGATGAAGATAGCAGACTTTGCCCTAAGCTAGTAAGAGAAACAGCAGGGAGTGTA
>NW_026330015.1:0-536 GCF_001194135.2 Octopus bimaculoides
TATATACATATACATATATACACATAAATATATATACATATACATACATATACATACACATACCCATATACATATATACTCACATACATACACATATATACACATTTTTCCACGTATACCCATGCATATGTATATACACTTGCACATGTATATGAATGGATGTACGAATAAGTAAATAGAGCAATAGCAGAACTAAAAATACTAAAACCCAGACCCTAATACCCAATCATAACAAAATTCAGCTCTAGGAGAAAATAAACAATGAAATTATCTAAACCAAAAATAAGTATGTTTGCGAACATGAACACATCTGAACCCATTATATGTTAGTTTATTAATTAGTTTATGCTTTGAAAATAGAATAAAAAACAACTCAAGATTGCACAAGTTGCAATACCTCCTACCCTTATCGTAAGGGAAAATCCCTCCCAATAATAGACCATTCTAACGAAAAATTCTTGTTTTGTTCTTTTAGCCCCCAAATAGACCTACTAAGACTAGTACTAGCTATTTTATTCCTATCTCTAAACGTATTA
>NW_026330016.1:0-665 GCF_001194135.2 Octopus bimaculoides
GTATGTATGTATGTATGTATGTATGTATGTATATATATATATATTATATATATATATGTCTGAATGAATGTTTGTATGTGTGTGTGTATATAACCGAGAATGAGGTAAGAGAAATAACTTAGAACGGGCCAGTGTCAGGAATGTTGACTACAAAGACGAAGAAGAAGTATATTAGATGCCATAATATATATATACTTAGCTATCTCTATATCTATATGTGTGTTTGTATGTGTGTTTGTGTGTGTGTCTGTGTGTGAATGTATGTGTGAGTTGCGTGTAAGATTTAATTCTACCGCACTTTCCCTGTTACATAGCGACTGTTTATAAATAACTTCAATTATTTAAATTTGTATTATATTCACGTATAAAACATCTTTAATTCTATCGATTGAGATGTTAGGATATGTAAACGTAGATCTACATATTAAGGAATTTAGAAAGAAATAGCATGAAATTCTTCAAAGTTAACTAAATTTGAAATTTTACTGTGTTGTTTTACTTGGAAAAATAAAAATGGTTAGAAAGAAATGAAAAAAATATTCTTTTCATAAAAAGAATACAGATGCCCGAAGGCAAGTTTGACCATATGTTTTATATTAAACAATAAAGAATTCATTCAGGCACCATTCTTCAAAAACGCAAAGAGAATGAAAAGTGAATTATTC
>NW_026330017.1:0-341 GCF_001194135.2 Octopus bimaculoides
GTTGATATACCGAGTTAAAGTGATACATTTTGAGAAGATATGGATAATAACAACAAATAGAGCAAAATGCATGTCGATGAAAGTTCCTTTAATTCCTACATATATGTTTCGAAGCAAGTGAGGGCCATTTCACAAAAAAAAAGGGGCCATTCAACAAAAAAAAGAAAAAGAAAAGGGTTGCTGGAATCATCACTTGTTTCTCATCAGGGAGAACATAATAAAACATTTAGTAACAAGACAAAAACGAAATGATGGGGTAACTTACGAGCTGAGTTGTTACATGGTTGTTACAACGGTCACTGACCATGTAACAACTCAGCTCGTAAGTTACCCCATCATTT
>NW_026330018.1:0-236 GCF_001194135.2 Octopus bimaculoides
GTTGAAGTATTGAATCAAAAGGATCTAACCCTTTTAATTCAATCTCTTGTTGCCACATAAACTCAGTTTTTTAATGGGGGTGAGATAACCAAAAAGTACCGGGCCCACAATATCTAGATGTCTGTGGCAATTGCCCCCCTCTGGGCCCCTATAAATCCGACCCTGTTTTCTACCCATTAACATTTAAAAACATTTCATTTGTATTATGATCCCCACTCCTCTCATATGTCTCTCTC
>NW_026330019.1:0-1127 GCF_001194135.2 Octopus bimaculoides
CACACACACACACACACACACACACACACACGTTATTGTTGTTTCTGCTTTGGCATGGGCCATGTGTAATTCATACAAATATGTGCATATGTGCGAAATTTATAAATTATACAATTATAAATATATACATATGTGGGTTAATCATACGGGTTAATCGCAAATACATACATATATGGGTATACATACATGCTTATGTACAAATAAATATTTTATGAATAATATATATATATGCATATATATATATATATATATATATATATATATATATATATATATATATATATATATATATATATATATATATATATATATATACATATATATATAACATATACAATTATATAGATAGAATATGAATATATATATATGCACAAATAAGAATATATATAACTATACATATAAATATTAAACACGTATGGTTTGATGTTCTGTGCGCGACATTCCTTCAATTGAAGATGTCAGCTAGAATAGAATTGAGTGGAATTATTATTTGTATTAAACCCTCACCGGTATGTATTCACACGGAATCCTGCGCCATATTGTCACAAGGCCAACAATTTCTGAGGAGGTAACAATTCGATTAAAACGAATCCCGCCTGTCTTCAACTGACACTCGGTTTCATCGATCTAGAAAGGCTGAAAGTTGAGCTCGGCTGAATTTCAACACAGAAGGAAAAGACGGACTCACATGACGCTAAGAATTTACGGCGACAAAACTTTTATGCTCCAAAATAAATATTATGCTTTCTTATAAATATAAATATATATTTATATAGATATAGATATAAATGTGAAATATCTATGCTTCTATATTTTATACGTTTCTAGATTATAAATTCATAAGTTATTTTACATACTGCAAGGTAATATATCATTGACGTCAGCATCATTTGACACAGGTGAGGTGGGGGATGAGGCAAATTAGATTTGAATGTTGTGGGATTGATAACGATTATCTATGAGATGTTGACAACGTACAGTTTGAAGCATGATGCCCATTACCGGACAAGTAATTCTATTGAAAATATATTGAATAGCATATACATAAGTGAGTGTATATAAGAACCAGAGAAACTTAATTATATGTGTATATTTGTGTCTATTTAGGCATATATATATATATATGC
>NW_026330019.1:4830-6172 GCF_001194135.2 Octopus bimaculoides
ATATATATATATATATATATATATATATATATATACATACACAAACACACATATATATATATATACACACACACACACACACACGACGGGCTTCTTTCAGTTTCCGTCTACCAAATCCACTCACAAGGCTTTGTTTGGCTCGTGGCCATAGTAGAAGACGCTTGGGTAAGGTGCCACGCAGAGGGACTGAACCCGTTACCATGTGGTTGGTAAGCAAGCTACTTACCACACAGTCACTCCTGTGTATATATGTATATACGTAGGTGTGAGTATATGTGCGAGTGTGTCCGTGTGTGTGTGTAGTTCACTACATTCCAGAGGTTATAGATTCCCACTGTATCGGAATTTATTGGAACAAAGACTTTTTCGTGGGTTCCAGTGGATAGAACTCTCGGATAATTCATTCGAATCGAATTGTTTCTTCATAAATTTCAGACGCTAGCTGGCTGAAACCTCGAAGTAATAACCAATAATATTCTTATTTACGACTAATAACTTTGTACTCTACAAAATATATCAATAAAGTAAGATTGGTTTTCTTATAATTGAACATAAAAACAGACGTAAACATATAACCCAACAAATACATACAATACATTCAGATTCAAGTATATTCACACACACACACACACACACACACACAAACACACACACACACACACACACATATATATATATATGCACATATATAGATACATAAATACATACACATACACACATATATCTATACATACATATACATACATATATATACATACAAATAATATATATATATACATACATATATACATGTATATATATATATATATATATATACATATATATAAATACATCTTATCTTTTATCTTTTACTTGTTTCAGTCATTAGACTGTGGGCATGCTGGAGCACCGCCTTGAAGAACATTCAGTCGGATAGATCGATCCCAGTAATTACTTCTTGTTGGGCCTGATATTTATTGGCATCTTTTAGCCAAACCGCTAGATACGGGGACGTAAACACGTCAACACCGGTTGTCAAGCAGTGTTGGAGATAAGTACAAACACGAAGACACACACGAGTATATATATATATATATATATATATATATATATATATACACACACACACGCATACATACATATGACGAGCTTCTTTTCAGTTTCTACTTGCCATATCCAATTGCAAAGCTTTGGTGGGCCCATGCTTATAGTAGAAGACATTTGCCAAAGATGCCACGAAGTCAACTGAACCCGGAACCATGTGGCTAGGAAGCTAACTTCTTAACACAGCTACGCCTGTATTTGTATATATATATAAATATATACATACATTATATTTATTTTTTTTATTTATTTTTATTTT
>NW_026330019.1:9241-10047 GCF_001194135.2 Octopus bimaculoides
TATATATATATACATACATACACTTTATATACATTCTCACATACATACACAGACATATAGATACGATGTAAATTATGTCGAGCCCTACTGGTAACATGTAATCCTGTACAACCTGTTGCATGATCGGGTCGTCAGCGACTAAACTGGCAACCCCATCAAGCTTGCTTGGTGAGGAGGGTAATGGTTGGACACCATGCGGGACGAAACATAAGATCCGTCAAAGGGCGGAAGAACTACTGTGTAGTCAACGGCCAATTCAATAAGTACCTTGTGTTGGGGAAGTGCCAGTGTGCTCCATTGACCCGGAGATCTGTGGTAGAGGGAGAGAACTCTTCAGGCAGGTCTTACCAGGCCAGACAGGTCCAAGGGTAGGAGACAGACAAATCCTTAAAGACAATAAATCGAAGCATCGGCAGTGGAGCGTGGATTTAGCTGTCGGCAGGACCTAACAGATCAGATTCTTGACTTTGAACTAGCAGGATGTCATGCAGAGGATCTCGAATGCAAAACTATAGCTGAGACCCTAATATTCCTAGTTAGATGGAAACTGAGGAACCACATGGAGCAGCGCCCTGTGACTGCTATAGTATGCGCAACTGTAAACACTATGAAGGGGCGTCCAATGATACGACCTAGATGACAGAGAGATATATGGATACGCAGGTGGACTAAATCCCAAGGTCGTGCTCCAGCATGACCGCAGTACAATGAATAAGTAAACGATGAAAAATAAACATCAATTATATAATGATAATTTATACATATATATATACATATATATATATATATATATATATATATATATA
>NW_026330019.1:10286-12513 GCF_001194135.2 Octopus bimaculoides
CTTCTCTTGAGAAACACTGTGTAAAAAACACAGAACTTGTCCTAAAGGTCGTTCGTTGACCGATAGATATTTAGACACCAGCGTTTCGATCCGGTTTCGACTCCTAAGTGACGAATACGTTCGAATATTCTAAAACATTCCTTGATTTGTACAAAAGCTTGTCGGACAAAATTTGAATGAAGTTCTGCACTTTAATCATCACTAGATTGGAATAATGATGTAAGCAAAATGTTTAAAATGTATAAAAACTGAGAACGGCGCCTTTCACTCATAATGTCGGTAGCGGGGCGTTAGACACCAATGTTTCAATTGGATTTGGTCTCCTCAAGACCGAACAGCCTCAGACATTCCGGGCTGAAATCTGGAATCTTCATTCCAACTTAAGATTCATTCCAGCTTAAAGCTCGGCAAAGAAGACTTTCACTAATATGTGAAAAAGTTGGCCACACACACAAAAAAAAAAAAATTAAATAAATATATGTGCATTTAAAATAATTTTCGCCTGTATCACGAAGGTGTTTCTCTTCACATTGTGGAAATTAAATCTGGCCGAAACATAGGTGTCTAATGGATACGAAGACGATATTCTGGGGAATATAGAAGGATGTCTTCTTAGGAGAAGACTCAGTAGAAAAAAATAACTTGTGTGATATGAAGTAATATGGAGCCAGTAATATGGTGTTTTTTACGTGCCACCTGCACAGGAGCCAATCCAGCGGCACTGGCAACGACCTCGCTCGAATGATTTTCTAACGTGCCACCGGTACAAGTGCCATAGATTTAAGATAAGATATATATTCAAATATAAAAATATGAAAATAATTTGTGCATGGGTGTATGTCCTGGTGTATATAAAGGAGTACTACATGTGTGTGAGCATACTCTTAACGTAGCTCTCAGGGAGATTCAGCGTGACACAGAGTGTGACAAGGCCGGCCCTTTGAAATACAGACACTACTCAGTTTTTCCAGCGGAGTGGATTGAGCAATGTGAAATAAAGTGTCCTGCTCAAGGACACAACGCGTCGCCGGGAATTGAACTTACGACCTTACAATCGTGAGCCGAATGCCCTGACCACTCAGCCACTCGCCTTCACATTCTTTATATATAATACATATAACACATGTCATATATATATGATATAAATGCAATATATATTACACAAGTTATACAATATATGTAATTAATATATAGAATATATATAGTATACATTTTGTACGTATTCAAACAAGTATATATTGTATATATTATATGTATTATTATATAATGTTTATGCATATAAATATATATATATAAGATATATAATATTTACATGTGTGTGTGTGTGTATATATATATATAATTTTATCCTATATTAGAAGTATATATATATATATATATATACTTCTAATATAGGATAAAATTTTGTCAAAAAAAAGAGTAAAAGAATTATATGTATATATATATATATGTATATATATATATATATATATATACACACACACATAACTAATTTAGAGACGAACCACCACTCTACAACTTAGTCAACGAAGAACCCGTCCAAAACCATGCTGTGAGGCAAATATCATATAAAAACTTATCTAAGATTTTAATCTAAAATTTCAAAGCAATAATCGTATTATAAATATATCAAAAGTATTAGAGTAATAATATTAGGGAATAAAAAATTATTCCAACCTCACAGGTAAAATTCGGTATCACAGCCTAACGCATAATGTATAAGCTTCTCTTTTGCACATTGCGTGACTTTCAACCGGTGTGCACGCGTCTCATAGTATCAGTACATGTGTATATGTTTGTGAAGATGTATATATGCATAAGTGCGTATATTATATATGTATATATGAGCGTACACACATTTATGTATGCAAGCATCATATATATATAACTCGTGCCATGATTGTGGGTATAAGTGTCTTTGACTCTTATTTCTAGCAATGTAGGTGCTACAATGCACCTTCAGTCACTATTAATGATAATTGAATTCTTCCTTTTTGGTTTTATATTACGTCTAGCCACCTTTATTTGATAAATATAGAATAGAGTAGTGGTACAACAAGGCACCAATGTTTACTGGAAATAGCAGTCGGTATATTTACGACGCTATAATAAAGCTTCACTGTGTATATACTGGCAAAGACGTGCGAGGGAAGTGAATCTTCAGATACGTTTGTTATCGTAAATTTGGTTATTCTTCTTCAGCTAGATTTTACCTGGACAATATATA
>NW_026330019.1:12849-16109 GCF_001194135.2 Octopus bimaculoides
ATATATATATATATATATATATATAGCTGTATGCATGAATTCTGTTTCTGAGGTAATTTACTCTCACATGGATATATATATATGTATGTATGTACAGTTACAAATAATGGGGAGACGACCATGGTGCAAACAGTTTAAATATAAGAAAACGATGAATCAATATGGCACAAGTTTGATATACCAATATACAATTGTTTCAGCACTATTCCTTTTGATTCCAAATCGCACGTAAATGATATGATGCAGTGATATTATCACACACAACACCAGTATAAATCTAGCCATGGTTGGGTAAGCTGGAGTGACACAGCATCTGACAAATAACGAGGTGTTCCTCTACTATAGATGGTCTCGTTGCTTGACTTCCATAAAAATTTTACGTGTCTTGTATACATATATTCACGGACTTTGTGTGTGTGTGTGTGTGTGTACAAATCTATTTATATTATGTATGTATTAGTTATTGATGCAGATATATTTATATATGTATATATATAAGTATATCTGCACATATTTACTATTGTTGTACAAGATTATTGACAGTGACTTCGAAGTTTCGGTCAACTAAGCTATCGTCGGCAGCCCGATGATGGCTTAGCTGGAATTTATTAAGGAAAAAATTCCATGGGCGGGAAGATGAGTTTTAGAAAATTCACACAAGTTGGCTTTGTTTCCTCATAACTTTCAGAAAAATGATTATTTTTTAATGAAATTTTCTACAAATACTTTTCACAGTGTCTAAATTACGAATATATCGGAATTGGATGTGGAAAACGAAAGCACTGATCACGCACACAAACGGACAGGCACACGTCGCAATTTTCTTCCAAATCGCAAGTTTCATTTTGATGATATACGGGATAGGTATCACGGTACGTGTCCGTACGAACTCGCCGATTTTTTTTTTTTTCATTTTTTTTTTTTTACATTAAATTCCGATATCATCGTAATCTATGCACTCTGAAATGTATTAATAGAACATTTCATTAAAAATTACTCATCTTCCTGATACTCATGTGTAAAGAATGCCGTTTCATATGAATTTTCCAAACACCCTCGGAATTTTTTTTTTTTTTTTCATCACATATTCCGATATTATCAGATTCTACACCATCTGAAGCATACTTGCAGAAAATTTCATTCAAAAATATACTTTTTTTTTTCCGGATGCTATGAGACAACAAAATCGCACGTGAGTACTAGGTCCGATATGATCGACAAGTTAGTTCTATCACCTTACACTACATTCCAACCCTGTAAATTTAAATTGAGATTTTCTTCCTAATATTATTATCCTGCTTGTGTCAGGCTACTTTGGCTTTAAGCCTCTTCAAAAGTTTTACAAGATGTTTATTTTTTATTTATTATGCGCCCTTTTAAAGCGTAGCCAGGCTCATGGACCCGGTTTCCCGGTTTCTATGGCGTATGTGTTCCCCCCACCACCAGCTGGACGGGACGCCAGTCCATCGCAGCTTTACTCAAGAAACAGGAAGAAAGAATGAGAGAAAGTTCGGGCGAAGGAGTACACAGGGGTCGCCACCGCCACCTGCCGGGGCCTCGTGGAGCTTTAGGTGTTTTCACTCAATAGACACACACAACGCCCGGTCTGGGAATCGAAACCTCGATCCTCCGACCGCGACTCCGCTGCCCTAACCACTGGGCCATTGCGCCTCCACTTTTACATGTACCTGTCAATAATTTCCGGTTGTTTAATTCAGACTTTGATCTTAATTACAACGTATATTTTTGTTCCAGTTAAATACACATTGTCCCCATTTCGAAAATTAGAACGACTGACTTATGATTGATGAGAAATAATTGTATTTAAAATCCCGAAGCTCAATATGTACTGGGCAACAGTAATTGATCACAGATCAAATCATTTACCAGACATCTCCAATTATTTTTCTTGGCAGAATCGTTAGCACGCAGGGCGAAATGCTTAGCGGTATTTCACCCGTCACTACATTCTGAGTTCAAACTCCGCCAAGGTCGACTTTACCCTTCATCCTTTCGGGTTTGATAAAATAAGTACCAGTTGAACACTGGAGTCGATGTAATCGAATTGTTCCCTCCCCAAAAATTGCTTAAAATTCTGCCGAGGTCGATATTGCCTTTCATCCTTTCGGGGTCGATAAATTAAGTACCAGTTGCGTACTGGGTTCGATCTAATCAAATGGCCCCTCCCCCAAAAATTTCAGGCATTGTGTCTATAGTAGAAAGAATTATTATTATTATTATTAAGCGGCGAACTGACAAAATCGTTAGCATGCCGGGCGAAATGCTTAGCGGTATTTCGTCTGCCGCTACTTCCTGAGTTCAAATTCCTCCGAAGTCGACTTTGCCTTTTATCACTGGGGTCGATGCAATCGACTAGTCCCCACCCCAACAAATTCCAGGCCTTGTGCCTATAGTAGAAAGCATTATTATTATTATTATTATTATTATTATTATTATTATTAATATTTGAAGTAGCAATAGAATCAGAAATAGTATTTTAATCGATAGATTACTTCCTTCGATCTTAATAGTTATTTTTGTAGACCTAGTTTAACAACATTGTTTTTGATTTTTTTTTTTTTTTTTTTTTGAAATCAGCCAAACACAGTTTCTGTCACAGAAATAAATGGTTTTTAAAGTCAAACAGAATCAATAATCAGTTATAATATCTGGGCCTGTTATTCATCGATCCAGAGATTATTGGAACTTAAGTATCGGCTCCACTGCGACTCAAGCTCTCTATTGCTCACGTGATATACCGACTGAGTTCTGGACAAATAATTACAAATGTAGGTATTTGACAAATTAACGCATACATCGCTTCACGAAACGGCTATTTTCCTTTCTTCTCTTTTTTCTTTACGTGTATTAGTCGTTAGATTGCGGCCAAGTTGGGGCACGCTTTAGATGATTTTTAAGTGAAGGAATCGAACCCAGTATTTGTTTATTTTTGGTTTGTTTTGTTTTTTTAAGACTGGTACTTATTCTATCGTACTCTATTGCCGAGCAGCAAAGTTACGGGAAGAGGTAAACACAACAATGCTGGTTGTCAAGCACACACACACACACACACACACACATATATATATATATATATATATACATACATACAGGGTGTCCACAAAGTCTGGGTACATACTTTAAAAAATTAATTCTTATGATTTTATTTACTCAACGTAATATATATATACAGATATATATTATATATATATACATATATATATATACACACAGATGACCGCAGCCACTTGGCTGAAACA
>NW_026330020.1:0-207 GCF_001194135.2 Octopus bimaculoides
ATATGTATGGGAATGTGTGTGTAAGTATATATGTATGTCAGTATGTGTGTGTATATGTGTGTGTGTGTGTATGCATATGCATGTGTGTATATATATGTGTGTATGTGTGTGTGTATGTAAATCTATATATGTGTATATATATGTATGTATGTACATATGTTCATGTGTATATCTATATGTGTGCATGTGTGTATATATCCATATGTG
>NW_026330021.1:0-368 GCF_001194135.2 Octopus bimaculoides
GTGCGTATGTACGTAAATAGTACGTGCGTACGTAAATAGTACGTGCGTACATACGGAAATAGTACGTGCGTACGTACGTAAATACGTACGTGCGTACGTACGTAAATTAGTGCGTGCGTACGTACGTAAATACGTACATGCGTCCATGAAAACCTACGTACGTAAATAGTACGTGCGTACGTACGTAAATACGTACGTGCGTACATACGTAATTATGTGCGTACGTACGTACGTATATAGGTGCGTACGTACGTAAATTAGTGCGTGCGTACGTACGTAAATTAGTGCGTGCGTACGTACGTAAATATGTGCGTACGGACGTAAATACATGCGTACGTACGTAAATTAGTGCGTGCGGACGTACGTAA
>NW_026330022.1:0-237 GCF_001194135.2 Octopus bimaculoides
AATAGAACCATATATATTTACGTTGTATTTACAAGTATAAAGAAAATAACAAATTTGAAATCTGGGTTGAAACCAGAAATAGACCAAATGTTATCAATACACCGAGAACTACGTAATTCGTGTTTCAGGGATTCGAAAGTCTACATTGTGTAACGTAGAAATGAACATTATTGGAAAAATGTGTTCCGATATTAGTTATGCTATATAGAAAGAAGTAAAGCAACGAAGCTTTTGTAC
>NW_026330023.1:0-237 GCF_001194135.2 Octopus bimaculoides
TTTTTTAATATGTAGTTTTAATATATGTAGTTGACAGGGCTATTAGGGAAAAGAAAAAGGCATAGAAGGATTGGAAGTATGGTGGTAGCAGGGAATTGTATCGAATTGCCAGAAGGGAAGCTAGGAGACAGGTTTACTTAGCCAAAGGGAAAGCAGATAAGAAAAAATTTGCCAATGTTCTGTGTTGTGAGGACCAAAGATTTAGTGTTTCATGTTGCAAGACAGTGTGCGAGAGAA
>NW_026330024.1:0-203 GCF_001194135.2 Octopus bimaculoides
TATAATATATATTATATTATATATATTATATAATATATAATATATATTAAGATATATTATATATATTAATATATATTATATAATATATAATATATATTATATTATATATATTATATAATATATTATATATATTATATAATATATAATATATATTAAAATATATTATATTAATATATATTATATAATATATAATATATATTATA
>NW_026330025.1:0-662 GCF_001194135.2 Octopus bimaculoides
GCCCAAGGTGCCACGCAGTGGGACTGAACCCGGAACCATGTGGTTAGTAATATATATATATTTTTATATTTTCTAAGATATTTTATGAGTAAAAGACTATCTTAGCGACTAATATTTAGGAAGACGCTGCTCTAAGCCTTTGCACCGCTTGCGTGAAACATCACCAAAATATACATCGAACCACACCATACAGTCTTAAACACAGAAAGGATACATTAATATATCTGCTAAGTCATTCATGAACATATATCACGATGTTCAAGACTGAAACGCCACTGAGCACATCAGGATCAACAACAACAGCCGCTTATATTTCCGACGTTTAGCTTTTTTTTCTTTTTTGCGACCTCTTAGGGAAATACACTTGTTGAATAGAACTGAGCTGTAAGGTTGATAAGCACATTTATACTACAATTAAAGTTAGTATAGTTATTGTTCAATGTCCATAAAAATACTTATATTTTTGGCTCCAGAAAAGATAATTCTTTTATTCTTTTATTTGTTTCAGTCATTTAGTTGCGGCCATGCTGGAGCGCCGCCTTAGTAAGCCTAGTACTTATTCTATCGGTCTCTTTTGCCGAACGGTAAGTTGCAGGGACATAAACACACCAACATCGGTTGTCAAGCGGTGGGGGTGGAGACACATACAAACACACACACAC
>NW_026330026.1:0-430 GCF_001194135.2 Octopus bimaculoides
CTTTATATGAACCATATATTATTGGTTTGATGTAAAGAGATAGTTAATTGAATAAAATATTGTGAAAGCGTCACAACATCAGCTAACAATTTACTGTTCCATAGCAAACTGACAATTCATGAAACTGCATCAAACCTTAAAAATGCAAAGAAAGAAGTCGGATTGTATTATGTCAATTATATCAGATAATTTTAATGTAAGAATTTCCTTGATTATATCCATGATTTAAAGTAAGATTAAGATTTGATCATAAATGGCCCTCAAACAGTTTAGCAGAGATACCATTTATATATTCTATGTATGTATATATGTACCCAAATACGCGCACGCACATACAGATGCACACACATAGACACATATATGCATACGTGCGTACATTCATTTATATATGTGTGTATTTATATATATATATATATATATATATATATAT
>NW_026330028.1:0-1025 GCF_001194135.2 Octopus bimaculoides
TATATATACATATATACATATATATATACATATATATATATATATATATGATGAAATGTTCAATTAACTATATTCAATATGAATCTTTACATTAATGTAACTATTTCTAATTTTAATTCATTGGACATGGAAATGATTGTAGGTTGTATGAGTTTGATATTGTTCAAAATAGGATTTGTTTTAATAGATCGATGTCTATATATCACTTTTTCCATTTTCTTTTTCCTATATATATAAATATATAGATAGATACACACACACACACACACACACACACACACACACACACACACACATATATATTAAATTCAAATTACGATGAAAGTAAACGAAGTTTGCTTTAGAAGCCAACACATTTTTCTGCAAAATATGGGCAGTTTATCTTGTTCATGGTATATTATTAGCATTATCCTGCGTTTGAGATTAAAACTATTTCCTTATCTTTCAATACATCTCAACACTTCTAAAGCAAACTTTGTTTACTTTCATCGTAATTTGGATTTAACATACGATAGCATCTTATAAAGCTAGATTTATATATCCTAAATTTGCAAAAGAATTTTTCATTGGGTCAGTTTAGTTTAAGAGTAAAGCACTGGATGCATAATCACAGGGATGTGAGTTTGAGTTTCATGGTTGGCCGCCAGCACATTTTTCTATTCAATAGTGAATTAAAAGCAGCACTTGTGTTGTAAGCATTATTTCCTGCTTGTATTCAGTGTATGTGTTTTAAACTATAAATGGTTTTTAAAATACATTAGAATGCACAAGTGCACATACCTGAATTTAATGCTGAGTCTACCAGTGATCAATCAACAGATAGTGATGTTGTTTTTTTCAATCAAGTTCTGACCCTGATGAAATGCTCAATTAACTATATTCAATATGAATCTTTAATTTAAGGTAACTATTTCTAATTTGAATTCATTGGACATGGAAACGATTGTAGGTTGTATGAGTTTGATATTGTTCAAAATAGGATTTGTTTTAATAGATTGCTGTCTATATGTCCCTTTTTCCATTTT
>NW_026330028.1:1035-3090 GCF_001194135.2 Octopus bimaculoides
TTCCATTTTCTTATATATATATATATATATATATATATATATATACACACACATATATACACACATGCACACACACACACACACACACACACACACACACACACACACATATATATATATATATATAAATTTTCTAAGGTAAGTGACAGAACTACAACCATACTTGGTTTATTGGATTTCTTATTAGACGAGACTAAAATGAAAATCAAGATTTTCTTTGAATATGCTCTAATAAATTGTACTAAATTTCACACTATTCTCTGACCTAGTTTTACTTTCAACCTACTCATATATTGTTTGAACAGCTTTCATGTAATTAATCTAAGCCCACCTTTTATGTAACTAACCTGACTACAAACCAAGATATCCTGTCTTAAAAACCTCAACAAATACAAGATAAAATACTATGTATTTATCAGTAACCAATTTGTGTTTGTCTTACTATCAGAACTATTGAATTTATAGTTCCACATTCTGGTAGGATTCCAGAAATTAATCCTGCTCAATTAATTCTGCCAAGCACTAACTTCACTGATTTTCCTTCTCACCACTTTCATAACTTGAAGAAATATTACCTTGAGACACCTTTAATTTTTCTTCTGTGGAACAGCTTCACCATTTTAACATTTCATATTGGCAACAATCGCTGGAAATAATATTGCCTCACTCAATATAATTGAAAGACTAGTTTGGTGCAAACTCCATCTGATATTTTCAGTATTTCAGTAACAAAGTTAAAAGTGACTAAATTTTTGGTGCCTGATTAAACAACTTAATAATAAGTATTAAAGAAAGACATTTTATTTCATCTGAGGTGAAAGAAAACTAATTAAATAAATTATATCATGTTAAGTGAGTCGCAAAGGTTTGTGGCCAAGTGGATAGGGTGTTGCACTCACAATTGCAAGATCATAGTTTCAATTCCTGAGCCAGGTGGTATGTTGTATTCTTGAGCAAAACACTCTCAGTAAATGAGTAACACTGTGACTGCCTGGTGTTCTGTTCAGTGGGAATGTTGTGATCTCAATACCTTCTATGCCATGGAAACTGAGTAACCAGTCTAATGTATCCTAAGACTTAAGGCAGTAAGATCCTGAGGTTGTTGATGATGATGATGATAATAATAAGCAACTTGATTCTTACTGCTATAAAATCTCAGGATTTCTGAGATGATTCAAATGATCACCAGATATAAAAAAAAACAAAAAAACTTTTAACTATACCTGGAGTTGTTTCTGTGGAAATGTCAAGCCATGGAGAAATATTACATTGCTCTGGTTGGCTATAGGAAGGGCATCTGGCTGTGAAAAATCTGCCTTGATGAACTCTGTCTGATCCATGCAAGCATGGATAAGTAGACATGAAAACAATGATGATGTTGTTTGTTGTTGTCGATGATAATGATGATAATGATGATGAACGAATATAGAGCAGGTGGTATATTAGCAGCATATCCAAATTACACTCTTAAAATGAATGGCAAGGGAGAAAAGTGGGAACAAAAACTTATAGTGTCAAGCAGTCTATTTCTGTGAGGATTAACTGTTTCTTGGAGGATTAAAAGTGAGACGGAATTCTGTCACACCTGCTCTGACTTATTCTTTATTAGTTATAAGAAATATAACTTACAGAAAGGAAAAGAAATTTCTATCATCAGCCTATAAATTATATATTGCTCACATATTTTGCTTCTTATAAAAATAGTAAAATAATGGCCTTTGTGATAATGGTTAAAAGAGACTAAACAATTGAAAACCTAAAGAACTGTCTCATTATTACATGAAAATCACAGGCAGTGAGCTGGCAGAATCGTCAGCATGCCAGGCAAAATGTTTCACAACATTTTGTCTGTCTTTATGTTCCTAAGTTCAATTTCCATTGAAATCAACTTTGCCTTTCATCCATTCGGGAACAATATAATAAGTATCAGCTGAGCACATGGCTCGATGTAATCAACTTAGATCTTCCCCTGAACTTGCTGTCATAGGATCACGGTTTTGATTCTCAGACCAGGCTTTGTGAGTGTTTATTGAGCGAAAACACCTAAAGCTCCAC
>NW_026330029.1:0-355 GCF_001194135.2 Octopus bimaculoides
TATATATACACAATCTGTCTTATTACTCCAACTTATATTTCGTATCAATATCGGCCGCCGGTTATTCATAAATATTTCATATCCTCCAACCAACACGGTAGTTGTTTGCATCTCACTCGTTATTCAAATTTATTCATGAGGTCACCTTTTCAGAGAGGATAATCTAACATAACATATACTTAATTACCAGCCAAAATCTTTTGATCTCCTTCCGTTCAAATCCGTCACCCTACGTCAATGTCCGTCAATATCCGTCAATGTTCGTCAACGTCCGTCAACGTGCGTCATTCTTAAAACGCTGTCACGACCTGGGGTTAAACAACAACTATAGCTATTAATACTAACAACTATACTA
>NW_026330030.1:0-412 GCF_001194135.2 Octopus bimaculoides
TGGTGGTGGTGGTGGTGACTGGTGGTGGCTGGTGCAAGCGGTTGTGGTGGTGACGGCGCTGGTGGTGGTGGAAGCGGCGGTGGTGGTGGTGGCGGTGCTGTTCTTATCGCTTGCCGCTGGATAAATATATATACCTGATTGAAAAATATAATAAAACAAGATTAAGACAGAAAGCGATATGTATGTATGTTTGCATGCATGAATGTATTATATATATATACATATATACATTATATATTACACACACACACACACACATATATATATAATGTCTGTGTATGTGTGCGTGCGTGCGTGTGTGCGTGTGAGTGTGTGGGTGTATTCACACAGATGTCAATATAATATATATTATATAGACAAACAGACAGGTAGATAGACATTCAGACAATCATATATATATATATATATATAT
>NW_026330031.1:0-103 GCF_001194135.2 Octopus bimaculoides
TATACATATATATATATACATATACATATATATATATGTGTATGTATGTATGTATATAGATATGTATGTGCATATATATATATATATATATATATATATATAT
>NW_026330031.1:113-268 GCF_001194135.2 Octopus bimaculoides
TATATATATATATATATATATATATATACATACATATATACACACACACAAACACACAGACACACACACACACATATATACAGACACAAACACACACATATACAAATACATGCACACACGCACACATTTAAATATATATATATATATATATATAT
>NW_026330032.1:0-232 GCF_001194135.2 Octopus bimaculoides
TGTACGTAAATGAAAGAGGGGGAGAGAGAAAAAGGAAGAGACTGAAGGAATTAAGGTAAAGTATAGAGAGACAGCAAGAAAGTAGTAACCATTAATTGTGGTTGTGTGTATGTGTGTTTGTGTGTTATCAAACAATAATCACTGAATTATACATAAATACATACGTACGTATGTCTGTACGTAAGTATGCATGTATGTATGTATGTATGTGTGTATGTGTAAATATTTTCTA
>NW_026330033.1:0-300 GCF_001194135.2 Octopus bimaculoides
AAAGTTGTAGTATTGCTAGTGGTAATGACTGTATAGGAGTAGTAGTAGAAGTACAGTAGAAACAGTGTTGTAGTTGTGGCGGTAGTAAAAGCTAGTATTGGCCGGGTAGTGGCTGTGGTTGCGGCAGTAGTGTGTTGGTGTTAGTGGTAGTACTTCTAGTGGTGGTAGAAGTCTGGGCGGTAGTGTGGGTGACAGTAGTGCATGTGGTGATAATAGTAGAGGCGATGGTACTAGTGGTTGTGAAGATAGTGTATACTGGAGAAGGGTTTATGGCCGGAGAGGAAGTAGTAGTAGTAGTAG
>NW_026330034.1:0-424 GCF_001194135.2 Octopus bimaculoides
AGAAAAAAAAAAAAAGAGAGAGAAAGAGGTAATAGATTTGTGAATTTAAAACATGATGGTTCAGGCAACACTGTGCATATTTTGAGTGAGTAATTAATGTTTGAATTCAATCAGTTCTGCTTAATATTCTCATGTTGATAAACAAAGGAAATGCACCAAAACTAAGCATTATCTCCTGATTTCTTCCAGAAACTCCCTTACACTTTAGTGCCCATGACACAAGCAATCCAATAAGCTAATCCAATAGCTACCTGTTTTGGAAATCCCTGTTCTAGGCACTACATCACACCTAATTACTTTATCCTAAATTCCAAATTTCACCAACCTTCTCTTTGACTCATCACGTAAACTCTTCCAGCATTTACTTCCTTTATTTTATCTCCCAGAAACAACAGAACACATTTAAGTTCTTAGCTTTACCCCA
>NW_026330035.1:0-291 GCF_001194135.2 Octopus bimaculoides
TGTGTGGCGTTATTATTTTCTGTAATAATGCCCTTTATATATATATATATCATCATTATCACCATGATCATCATTATCATCATCGTTTAAAATATGCCTTCCATGCTGGCATGGGTTGGACGATTTGACAGGAGCTGGCCAGACAGAAGACTGCAGCAGACTTCTGTGTCTGTTTTGGCAGTTTCCATGGCTGAATGGCCTTCCTAATACCAACCACCTTGCAGAGAGGTCTATGTGTATGTGTATGTATATATATATATGGGAGAATATACAAAAAATAACAACAGACGA
>NW_026330036.1:0-276 GCF_001194135.2 Octopus bimaculoides
ACACACACACACACACACACCGACTCATACGTACAGGTCCAGAGAAGGAAGCGTACACGCATGCACACATACAAATGCATCACTTAAACAGACGTAAGCTATCACATTCACAAACACAGACATATTTGCATACACACAGTTACACAAGTGCATACAGACAGTAATGCAGGCGCATACACATAGTTACACAGGACATACACTCTTACACGCACACACTTGTACATAAGCGCACTAATATATTTACGCTAATCCTTTTACAGACGCAGATACATGTAT
>NW_026330037.1:0-663 GCF_001194135.2 Octopus bimaculoides
GAAGAAAGCAGTGAATGTATACAAAAACAAGGACGGAAAAAAACGAACAAATACAGTAGGAATAATAACAGGACAAACCAACAGATGTCTTTTGACTAAGGACGAATAGAATTAAGCTGGCGTATATGGAAATAAGGCCTTACAGCAGGGATACAAGATTTCACAGGCACGGGGAGGAATAACGATGTTGCTCGTTCAACAGCCGCCCAAGAAAGAAAGGTCAAGCTTGGCCAAACACTGGTCACATGGGAAGAGAAGAGAGAGAGGTAGAGGGACAAAAGAATTAAGGAGAAAAAGTGACAGTGATACAGTGAAGTGAAAAGTGGAGGGAGAAGAGAAGGCAAAGAAATGTGAGCGAGGGGGAATGAAAGAACAAACAGTAGAATGAACGAATAAGGGTGAAAGGAATGATGGACAGAAATAGAGTCATACAAGATTTAGAAAAATGTGTACTTACATATAAGAGACAGGTGTACGTATGCCGCTATATATATATATATATATAAATAATACAGAATGGGACAAGAACGCAAAACATCAAGACAGTTAGGTGATACAAGAAGGGGACAAAATATCCAGATAGACAATACAAAGAAAACACGGATAGGTCATACAGAGTTTTCTCTCTTCAGTCGAGATCCAGATTATCTTTGCAATTTCGGC
>NW_026330038.1:0-781 GCF_001194135.2 Octopus bimaculoides
ATATATATATATATATATATATAAGTATATGTATGTATATATATATATATGTATGTACACACACATATATGTATATGTACTTATATGTATATTAATATGTATATATATATATATATATATGTACATATATATATATATACATATATAAGTATATATGTGCATATATATATATATATATATATATATATATATTTTTACATACTTCTGCATGTATTTATATAATACTTATATGCACATAATCTAATATGTGTGTATATAACTGTATGCATATGTTTGTCAGTGTATATGTTTATGCACGTATATTTGAGCATAAATAGATAGGTAGATGAATAACGTTTGCAGAACAAAAATTGTAATTAAAAAGACACATCTATCTCATCTACTTATTAATACATTTGTTGCTATATATACACAAGATACATAACTACTACCATCTGTATGTACATATATATATATGTGTGTGTGTGTGTGTGTGTATGTGTGTGTAGTGAAATATTCTTTGCTTAAATATATATATATATATATATATATATATATATATATATATATATATATATATATATATATATATATATATATATATCTGAAAGTGTGTGTGTATATGTACATTATAAATATATGTACACGATAAATATAAGCGCATAGATTTATTGAAATTTTTATCGATCTATCTATCTATCTATCTATCTATCTGTCTATATATATATGATATATACACATACATACACACACACGCACACACACACACACATATATGTATGTGTGTGTGTGTGTGTGTGTG
>NW_026330039.1:0-341 GCF_001194135.2 Octopus bimaculoides
GGCCTGGGGCTATAATAAAAGGCACTTGCCCAAGATGCTGCGCAGTGGGACTGATCCCGAAACCATTTGGTTGCAAAACGAGCCTCTTAACCACATACCAATTTGTCGTAAGAAACATATGGGAAAAGCGATAAATGTTACAACTTTACAATTCTTTTTCCTTCCTATAAAATACTTAGCACTGTTTCAAGTGAAATGTAATTGTTATTGCTGTTGTTGTTGTTGCTGTTGTATGCTCGCTCCGTTATCGAAACAGATTCCTATATCTTCCGCTTCTCTCGCCCCTCCACCGACACCATTCAGTTATTAACGGAAATTTATTACTAAGGAATGTTTGGTAC
>NW_026330040.1:0-153 GCF_001194135.2 Octopus bimaculoides
ATATATATATATGTATATATATGTATATGTATATATATATATGTATATACTATATATATGTATATATATGTGTATATATATATGTATATATATATGTGTACATTATATATATGTATATATGTATATATATATGTATATGTATATATATATGTA
>NW_026330040.1:163-383 GCF_001194135.2 Octopus bimaculoides
TATATGTATATATGTATATATATATGTATATGTATATATATATGTATATACTATATATATGCATATATATGTATA
Source organism: Octopus bimaculoides (assembly GCF_001194135.2). Lineage (NCBI taxonomy): Eukaryota > Metazoa > Mollusca > Cephalopoda > Octopoda > Octopodidae > Octopus > Octopus bimaculoides. The sequence continues at coordinate 239 of NW_026330040.1, forward strand.
TGTATATATATATATGTATATTATATATATGCATATATATATTATATATGTATATATGTAATATACATATATATGTATATATATAATATATATGTATCTATATAATATATATATGTATATATATATTATATATGTATATAATGTA
>NW_026330041.1:0-479 GCF_001194135.2 Octopus bimaculoides
GGAAAAATTGGACGGTGAAAACAACATTCAAAAGCCGTACGGCCAAACGCTTATCTGAGGTAGAACGCTAGTAGTTCGTTTTGCCTTCACAGCGGCTGGAGTGAAAAGAAAGCTGACCACAGGTCACACGAGAGCAGAGAGGATGGTGGAGGGAGGAAGTGGAACAAGGAGGAAGGGACAGAAGGGTATAGCAGTGAAGTAGAGCCCAGGACAGAGGGATAGATAGATAGATAGAGGAAGACAGATAGATAAATAGATAGAGAGGATGGTGGAGGGAGGAAATGGAATTATATATTGTTTTGTGTGGTGAGTGTGTTGGCAAAAAGTAGCTAAAAGAAGATAAGTCAAAGAGCTTTGAGGTATGAATTCGAATTACAAAGTTGTCTGAGACTTACTGAATTCGATAATGTAAAGGGAGGGCAGTGAGCGGGCAGAAGCGTTAGCACGCCGGGCGAAATGCTTAGCGGTATTTTGTCTGC
>NW_026330042.1:0-227 GCF_001194135.2 Octopus bimaculoides
TATATACATGCATATATGGGTACAGGACATAAAAAAAAACGTGAACAAAAAGAGAAACGAGACAGGCAACATAAAAGAACAGTCCCTTCATCAGTTGTCCCTTGTTTTATCTACCCCGCGTTTCGAAGGTAGGGACAAGACGCGACTTCGTTAAAACATTCCTTCCCGCAAAGAAAATTAAATATATATATAATTTTCCAGAGGATGTACACACCGTATATATATAT
>NW_026330043.1:0-600 GCF_001194135.2 Octopus bimaculoides
ATATCTATCTATCTGTCTGTCTGTCTGTATGTCTGTCTATCTATCTCTCTCTCTCTCTCTCTCTTTCTATCTATCTATCTCTTGCTCTTCCTCTCTCTCTCTTTTCTCTGACACAACAGACCACCTTCATGTCCCCATCAAGAAACACTACACAACTGCACATTTGACAACAAATGGTGAAGTCAATGTCTTTTGCCAGTATTAAATATGGAATGCTGACAACCAACCACAAAACGTCTGACAATCTGACACAATGCTATGGAACATCATCTTGAAGATGGAAAATATCATTAAGATTCAAATTGAAAACAGGAAAACTGAAAAAAGCTTCCAGATTTTTATCAAAATTTGTGAAGGAACACTATGAAGCAAATTGCTCCTAGTTTTCCCCATTTCAATTTTGATCTATTTGTAGTATAAGTTGAAGTAAGTTGAAAACCTCACTTATAATATTCATTTTACACTTAAACTAGTGGTTCTCAACTGGGATCCATATGAACCCTGGGAGGTGCATATAAAACGTTTTTGCGCCCATGGTAGTATTTTAGGGATTCTTTTATTCTTTTATTCTTTTACTTGTTTCAGTCATTTGACTGTGAC
>NW_026330044.1:0-2029 GCF_001194135.2 Octopus bimaculoides
CCCATGTATATAATCCGGGATGTGGTTTGTTCGTTTTTATCCATTTATTTCAATGTATTTTTATGTGTATATGCATGTTTATTTTTGTATGACATATATATAGAAATATACACACTTAGAAATATATCATATGTATGTGTTTATGCGCGTATATATAGTATATATGCTCATATATGCATATGAATGTGTGTATATATATATACTTGCACTCCGTCGGTTATGACGACAAGGGTTCCAGTTGATCCAATCAACGGAACTGCCTGCTCGTGAAATTAACTTGCAAGTGACTGAGCACTCCACAGGCACGTAGTTCTCAGGGAGATTCAGCGTGACACAGAGTGTGACAATGCTGGCCCGTTGAAATACAGATAGAACAGAAACAGGAACAGAGTTGTGGTGAAAGCTTACAGCAGGGTTTGCCTCCACATCCTGCCTGAGCTTCGTGGAGCTTTAAATATTTTCGCTCAGAAAACACTCACAATCGAAACCGCGATCCTATGACCGCGAGTCTGCTGCCTGACCACTGGGCCATTTCCGCCTCCACACACACACACACACACATATCATTCCAACGGATTTCCTTATAGAGTGTCCTGGCTACAACATCATGCCTCACTGGAAGATAATACCGTGATGGCATTTTCGGACAACTGCTTATGATGTGGGTGATATATCAGGTATTAAATCTGTAAAGTCTGCATTCGCTGTCACATTTTACTACTTTTCCTGCATCTATTACCTTTTGTGCATCAGGTATTTAGTTGATATTTCCTTTTCCTGGATTGTAGATGCATACTCTTCAAAGTGGGAGGTAGTAATCCGGCTATTGATCCATGATAGACTGCAATAAATACCTGTTGAATTAGTACTAGTCTTTAAAACAACATTTCTTTTGGTCGAGATTTTTTTCAATTGAATCAATATAAGGCAATGTCACAGCATTGCCTTATAGTCCATTGACTAAAACAAAAGATAAAAGACTCCTTTGACTGGGATAGGATTATCCTTATTGGATTTAGATTAAGAATACTCGTTGCCCAAAGATGTCGATGTTCGTATCATTATATTCGCCACAAAATCACTTATGTTAACAACTCTTGCAAAATAATGTGCGTTTATATCTTATGTCTTATTAAGGTATATTTGTTAGAATATAACGGGGATCCTTGGCTACTAAGTCATTTACCGTTTATTATAGTAACTATACGCACGGCTGCATGATTAAGAAACCTGCTTTGCAGCCACATAGTTTCAGTTTCAGTCCCACAAGTGTATTCTATTATAGCTCCAATCACTTTGTTAGGCTTGTCCAAGCATCGCTACGTTCCAATGACTTGGGGAAGAGAGATAGACAGACAGACAGACAGATAGATAGATAGATAGATAGATAGATAGATAGATAGATAGATAGATAGATAGATAGATAGATAGATAGATAGATTAATTGATTAATTGATTGATTGACTGATAGATATTTATGTAGGTAGGGATTGATGTAGAAGATTCACAGCAGGGAAGCGGACATACACATACACACTAGCATATATGCAGAAATATAGACATATAGACGCATGTATGATTATGTGAATGTATCTATATATGTATAAGCTAATATCAGTGTATATATACAGACATATATACATTTATATATATACTACAATAAACAATGTATATATACTGAACATTCTACAGTTGAATCTAAAAAAAGAGTGCTATATATAGAAATATAAAATTGACACCGAACATAACAATACAAGTGATAGGAAAATTAAAGTGTAAAACATCAGAGTCAAAATAACAGATTTGCATTTATGAAAATGAATTTTCTACTAAAAAAAACACAATGATTTCAAATATTTTTTGAGGATATTGAAATTTTGGGTTCAAGATAATCGTCAGAAGTTCTTAAGCACCCATTAAAACACTTGTACTCTTTATACTTTATTTCATCTATCATCAGACAATATGTATACATACATATATACACACACACGCCTATATATATATACACATATATACATGCATATTT
>NW_026330044.1:2425-3565 GCF_001194135.2 Octopus bimaculoides
GTGTCTTTATGTCATACCTCAAAGAAGACCAAACGAGGACATTATATACATAAAATCATATGTATATATACATACATACATACATACATACATACATACATACATACATACATACATACGTATATACGTACGTACATATGCCGATCGTGATCGTCAAATCATACGTTGAAGGCAAAGGGTTTACAATCCAAGATCTAGATATTACAGCACATTTCTAAAAATCAAACAAAATTACAAAATGAAAACATGGATGTAAATAAAAATGTAAATGGATGTAAATAAAAATGTTGATTATGCTACAACTCTTTGGAAGACGATACATGTGATAGGCAGCTACCCAAGTATTTCGTCAAAGTATTACCTGTAAATGTGTCAAGACGTTGTCGCTAAAACAATATACAATGTCATCCGAAAAGTAGACTACCTTAGGATAAATATAGAATATCTTACTGTTATTGATTATATACGTAAACATCAACACAAGAAATGCTGGTAGTGCATTCCCATTAATACGCCTACCAAGTGCAAATATAACAGCTCCAAAACAGTTGGTTGTGATAGACAAGAAAAATTATGTACTGTCAAGGACAACTACCTTTCTGATATAAATATTTCTTGGAAAATCGAAGAGAAAAAGTATAATCAGCACAACAAGCTTCTATGCCTAGCTTAATGATTCACTTTTATTCTAATAATAATTGGTTCACTTGGTTTTGTGAGTAAATGCCTAAGTGAAAATCAGAAAAGGCGAAGGGTTTCAGACAAAATAATCAATCAGCGTATACAAATACAATCTTTAAGCGGAGCAGTAAAGATCCGAAAGTTTTTTTGTCAAGTTCAAAATGTGACATTGCTTTTCTTATTAACGTTCTAAAGATGAATCTTTGTGTTCTTGTTAGAGACCAACTTCTCTCTTACAGAAAAATTTCAAATAATTAAAACTAGTAGAGAATATTCATAACTGGTCCGAGGCTACAGTATAAAACGCTTTCCCAACGTTCCATGCAGTGGGATTGAGCCTGGAACTATGAGCTTGGGAAGCAAGCTTCTTAGCTGACAACCACGCCTACACCTATATATATCTTCATTCATATACTATATGTGCGTACGTGTGTGTGTATTTCTATCTATCTATCTATC
>NW_026330045.1:0-448 GCF_001194135.2 Octopus bimaculoides
AAACGAACGTACGAATGCACAAAAGAACAAACGAACGATCCAACGAACGTTTGATCGTAATTACGAGAGAACGTACGTACGTACGGAAGTACGTACGTACAAACGAACCTACGTATATAGGTAAATACGTAATTACGATCAAACGAATGAACGGAAGTACGTACGAACGAACGAGCGATCGAACGAACGAACGCAAGAGCGACCGTAGGAACGTACGTACGTACGTAAGTACGTATGTACAAACGAACTGACGTATATACGTACGTACGTACGTACGTAGGAATGAACGTACGTACGTACGTAATTAGGTATTTACGATCAAACGAACGAACGGAAGAACGTACGAACGAACGAACGGACGAACGAACGACGAAACTTACGTACGAACGAAAGAACGAACGTACGTACGAACAAAGATCGAACGTACGTACGTAAGCACGAACGAACG
>NW_026330046.1:0-492 GCF_001194135.2 Octopus bimaculoides
CATATATATATATATATATGTAATCAAGGATAAAATCTTTATCATGTAGCCAGCATATAATGAACCATATAGATGATAATTAATACAAGTATATATAATTATATTTATATGACTATATATACAGTAGGGCCTAGCAGTACAAGTGCACCGTTGTACGACAAAAATTCGCATGAACCGAGGCTCGTGCGAATTTTTGACATGAAGTTCGAGCGGAAATCCGCAGCACGAGCGAGTTTCATACTAGCGACCGCTAGTCGGCGCTGAGTTCGCGCACGCTCTACCAACAAGAGCAATCTCCGCTCGCTCGCTCAGCGTCTCTGTTGTGTTTTCCCCAGTGTTTTTGTTTAGTTTTGTGTATATTTTGCTATTATTTTATAATGATTAGTTGTGTTAGCCATGGGTCCTACGATTGTTAGTGCAAAGGTCAGTGCTGAGAAGAAGCAAAAGCTGATTACGATAGAATTGAAGAAGGAAATCATTGATAAACATGAG
>NW_026330047.1:0-449 GCF_001194135.2 Octopus bimaculoides
CCAGTCCTCAGTCAAATCGTCCAACCCATGCTACCATGGAAAGTGGACGTCAGATGATGATGATGATGATGTATATATATATATATATTATATATATATATGTATGTAAAGAAGCATTGGTTATAGAACAAACGTTAAATTTGGGTCAAACATACAACACCACTCCTCAAACATTTAATCATATATAAAAATCACCATGGTTCCCAAACACCTAAAAATTAATACATATACATAAAATCGCAGAAGGTAAAAATATATAATTGAATAGAATACAAATAGAATGGCCTATCAAAAATGTTAAATATAAATGGCTAGAAATTCAAAAACTACTAAAAAACCTAATTGACTAATATAAAATAAGTAAAGGTAAAAATGTGATTTTATGTATATGTAGCAATTTTTTTTATGTGTTTGGGAACCATGGTGATTTTTATATATGATTAAATGTT
>NW_026330048.1:0-1000 GCF_001194135.2 Octopus bimaculoides
GTACTAGGCTTACAAAGAATAAGTCCTGGGGTCGAGTTGCTCGACTAAAGATGGTGGTATTCTTTGATATGCATGTGTGTGCGTGTGTGTATGTGTCTCTCATCATCATCGTCGTCATCATCATCATCGTCGTCATCATCATCATCATCATGCTGGCATGGGTTGGACAATTGGACCAGGACTGGCCCCGGCCAATTGAACCAGGTTGGACCAGGATTGGCAAGCTGGGAGGCTGCACCAGACTCCAGTCTGATTTGGCATGGTTTTTTATGGCTGGATGCCCTTCCTAATGCCAACCACTCTGAGAGTGTAATGGGTACTTTTACATGCCACTGGCACAGGTGTCATTTGCATGACACTAGTATCTCCCACAACTGATTTTACTTGGCTTAATGGGTCTTCTCAAGCGTGACATAATGCCAAAGGTCTCAGTCGTTCGTCATTGCCTCCATGAGGCCCAACACTCAGAAGGAGCGTTTCAATTGCCACTGGCATTGGCCACTTTGCTTCCATGAGGCACGCTCAAAAGGTGCTTTTTACATGCCAGTTATGTGGCACCAACATTGGCCACGACAACGATTTCACTTGGCTTCACAGGTCTTCTCAAACACAACATATCACCAAAGGCCTCAGTTACTAGTCATTGTGAAGCCCAATGTTCAAGATCATACTTCTTCACCTCATCCCATGTCATCTTGGGTCTACCTCTCTCTCTATATATATATATATGAATGCACACACATATATGCATATAAATATGTGTGTGTATGTATGTGAGCATACATGTGTATGTGTGTGAGCATAAACACCAGCACACGCTCACGTGGTCGCACCAGCTAATCCTGTCTCTACTCATCACACACAAACTTCTGGACTCTCTACCTTTTTTCATTCTGGACTTTTTTATTCTGAACTTTGCACTCTCCGGCTGCACCTCTCCTGCCCACGGATTACGCTGTACCTATTTATTCATACGTTTTATATATATATATATATATAT
>NW_026330048.1:1354-3370 GCF_001194135.2 Octopus bimaculoides
TACAGGGGCGTAAACACACCAGCATCAGTTGTCAAGCGATGTTGGGGGCACAAACACAGACACACAAACATATACACACGCAAACATATACACACACATACATACATATATACGACGGGCTTCTTTCAGTTTCCGTCTACCAAATCCACTCACAAGGCCTTGGTCGGCCCGAGGCTATAGTAGAAGACACTTGCCCAAGGTGCCACGCAGTGGGACTGAACCCAGAACCATGTGGTTGGTAAGCAAGCTACTTACCACACAGCCACTCCCACGCCTATATGCATATTATTATTTAACCTCATCACACCCCCACTACCCCTGCCACTCCTCCAGTAACTACAGCAACGTGTGACTACAATGAAACCATCATCCCTGGTTATACATTAGCAAATTTAAACATTCATAAATTACAGCTAAATTACTAATTAAAAACTAGTCAGCTGCTTTCTGTTTCATGAAAAGAGAATTTAGTTCTGAAAGTATATCTGTTTGTTAGAAGAGGAGGATGGAGAAAGCTCAGGCAGCTATTACCTTTGTTGGGAACAAAAGGTCTCTCTCTCTCTCTCTCTCTCTCTCAGAGTGAAAGGCAGATTGAATGATGCTTGTGTATGAAGGCGGTGGAAACGTGGGCAGTGAATGCAGAGGACACGGAAAGGTTTGAAAGCAATGAAGCTAGAATGCTTTGCAGGACATGCAGTGCAGTGTCAGTGTGTATGCATGACAAAGTTTAAATGTGTTGAGAAAAAAATTGGGGTACATGAGACATCAGTTGTAGTAGGGAACAAAAACTCTCTCTCTCTCTCTCTCTCTCTCTCTCTCTCTCTCTCTCTCTCTCTCTCTCTCTCTCTCTCTCTCTCTCTCTCTCTCTCTCTCTCTCTCTCTCTCAGAGTGAAAGGCAGATTGTATGATGTTTGTATATGAACAGTGCTGAATCATGGGTCCTAAATGCAGTAGATATGTTAAGGTTTGAAAGCTACAGAGCTGGAGGTGGTTTCAACTGGGTTGGTATTGAAAGGGTTAAAGCCAGTCTTTTTTTTTTTTTGCTGAATCGCTAAGTTTTAGGGACATAAACACACCAACACCTTTTGTCGCTCGGTGATAAGGTACAAAGGCATGCACACAGCACGCAGCTCGGTGGCTGAAGCATCAGGCTCGCAATCATAAGGTAGTGAGTTTGATTCCTTGACCTGGCTGTGTGTTGTGTTCTTGAGCAAGACACTTTATTTCACATTCCTCCAGTTCACTCAGCTGTAGAAATGAGTTGCAACATCCCTGGTGCCGAACTGTATCAGCTCCTTTGCCTTTCTCTTTGGACAACATCAGTGGCATGGAGATAAGAGGTTGGCACGCACGGGTGACTGCTGGTCTTCCACAAACTACCTTGCAGAGATTTGTGCCTTTGGGGGTAACTTTCTCGGTGCAATACTATGGTCATTCATGACTGAAGGGGATCTTAACCCTACTTATTTTACTAACCCTGATGGGCTTCTTTCAGTTTCCATCTTCTAAATCCACTCACAAGACTTTGGTCAGCCCAAGGCCAAATTGGACAGATTTCTGGATTAACCTAAAAGGATTCTTCCTTCATCAGCAAGGAACACAATAAGAATAAATGGAATGCTTACATATACCCATGGAAAAAAGCAGATGCAAAGCCATGAGTACATTTAAGTACCCCAAATATATCCAAACAGAAATTCTGTAGCAAGCCTCAACACACGTCTAGTCAGTCAGAAAACTCACGTAAAGTGGTTACCAGTCCTGAAGTGAATGGTGAATAAATTTACTTCTAATATAAGGATAAAATTTTTCAAAAAAAATCTTATCAGTGGCCAGCATATTAAAATACCTTTTAAAGTGAAAATTATAAACAATTATAAATAAGGGCAAAAGAAAAAAAATTTCTATGCCATTATGCTGAAAAATAGACTTTAGATTGTCTAACCACATACAATATATATAAACTCTTCAAGGTGGTGCTCCAGCATGGCAGCAGTCAAATGACTGAAACAAGTA
>NW_026330048.1:3380-4206 GCF_001194135.2 Octopus bimaculoides
GAGAGAGAGAGAGAGGGAGAGAGAGAGAGAGAGAGAGAGAAAGAGAGAAGCTTTGTTCCATTTTTTTGTTAATCATGGCCTGCAGTATTCTGGAATTTCAGGTCAAGGGGAAAATATTTAAATATTTCTTTTGATCTTGCCTCCAGCCCTGTGTAGGTGTTTCAGTGTCTATGTGCACATGTGCATGAGTGCGTCACTACTTGCATCTGTGTGTCTGTGTAAGTGTGTGTGAGTATGTGTGTGTGTGTGTGTGTGTAGGCGTTAACTCACAGTAGAATAAATTGCAAGGAAAGTGATGACATGTCAGAACTCTGAAGAAGGGAAGGAAAAAGGAATGGGAAGAATGAAGACAAAGGGAGTAGAAATTTTTATTTATATATATATATATATATATACACATGGGTATATAGACGTAGGAGTGGCTGTGTGGTAAGTAACTTGCTTACCAACCACATGGTTCCGGGTTCAGTCCCACTACGTGGCACCTTGGGCAAGTGTCTTCTACTATAGCCTCGGGCTGACCAAAGCCTTGTGAGTGGATTTGGTAGACGGAAACTGAAAAGAAGCCGGTCGTATATATATTTATGTATGGGTGTGTGCATGTGTTTGTGTGTCTGTGTTTGTCCCGCTTGACAACTGATGGTGGTGTGTTTACGTCCCCGTCACTTAGTGGTTCGGCAAAAGAGACCGATAGAATAAGTCCTAGGCTTACAAAGAATAAGTCCTAGGGTCGATTTGCTCGACTAAAGGCGGTGCTCCAGCATCGCCGCAGTCAAATGACTGAAACAAGTAAAAGAGTATATATATATATATATATATACATATA
>NW_026330048.1:4397-5533 GCF_001194135.2 Octopus bimaculoides
ATATATATATATATATATACATACGACGGGCTTCTTTCAGTTTCCGTCTACCAAATCCACTCATAAGGCTTTGGTCGACCCGAGGCGATAGTAGAAGGCACTTGCCCAAGGTGCCATGCAGTGGGACTGAACCCGGAACCATGTGGTTGGTAAATATATAAAACATACATATGTACATAAACTAATATGCTTACACACACACACACACCCATGCATACACATTTTTGAGAGTCCCGGGGGAACATATGTTGATATCAACTTGTATCCTTGGTTACATAAAGACACTTATCTTTGAGCATTGTGGAGGTATAAGGTTTGTCACAGTCAAGTGATCCAGTAGGAATCTCTTTCTCTCTCTCTCTCTCTCTCTCCCTCCCTGCTGATTTCCTGCCTCTTGAGGTCTGCAGCTTAAAGCAGATCCTTTGCAGGTGACAAGAGGCTTATCTCCACTACTGTTTAAGCTAGTGTACTTAAGGACTACAACACCAGCATAAGATCATCTTTCTTGAGGAGAAAATATGTGAGACTCCATCCACTTACTAAGTAATTCACACACATTTTACATACTCTACATATCTTATCATCAAAATTGTTAATCATCATTAAGGCAATGATCTGGCAGAATTGTTAGCATGCTAGGCAAAATCTTTGGTGGCATTTCATCTGCCTTTATGTTCTGAGTTCAAATTCTGCTGAGGTCGACTTGGCCTTTCATCCTTTCGGAGTCAATAAGATTTAAGTAGCAGTGAATCACTGGGGTCAATGTAATCACCTAATCCCCTCCACCAAAATTTCAGGCCTTGTGCCTATAGTAGAAAAGATTATTGTTGTTGTTATTATTGTTATTGTTATTATTATTATTATTATTATTATTATTACGTGCGGGTGGCACGTAAAAGCACAAACTACACTCTCAGAGTGGTTGGCGTTAGGAAGGGCATCCAGCTGTAGAAACTCTGCCAAATCAGATTGGAGCCTGGTGTAGCCATCCGGTTTCACCAGTCCTCAGTCAAATCGTCCAACCCATGCTAGCATGGAAAGCGGACGTTAAACGATGATGATGATGATTATTATTATTATTATTATTATTATTATTGTTCAGTAGTTTTATTTTTATAACGTGCTTTCACTTCACT
>NW_026330048.1:5801-7898 GCF_001194135.2 Octopus bimaculoides
ATGATAGGAATTGTTTCTGTTTTTAGATTCCACATTCGAGTTACCTCTATTTCCAGGTCTTTGTATTTTGAAAGTTTTTCCATTTCTTTTAGGGAAATGTTGTCATCTGCTGGTATTGATACATCAATTAGAAAGCATTTTTTTCCTTCATGATCTTTGACAACTATATCTGGTCTATTAGCCTTAATTTCTCTATCTGTGTGTATTGGCATATCCCAGAGTATGGTTGCTTTCTCGTTTTCTGTGACCTTTTCTGGCGTGTGTTTATACCATCTTTTTTCTGTTGTTATTCCATAGTGTCGGCATAGCTTCCAGTATATATAGGTCCCAGCTCTGTCGTGTCTGTGAATATATTCCTTCTTAGCCAGGACTGAGCAGCCAGAGATAATATTATTTATTGTTTCTTGTCCATCGCCACATATTATTATTATTATTGTTATTATTGTTGTTATTATTATTATTATTATTCATTATTTCTAATTTTGGCATAAGGTCAGCAATTTAATATTAACAGAATCTATAAAGGATCCGTAAATGCCTTTATTTCATTATTTCTGTTTTATATTCAAATTGCATTTCATCCTCCCAGTGTATCATAAAATGAAAAGTTCCGGTTACGTATTGGGGGAAGCAGTCTTAATCAGTTGGACACTCTGCCACCCTTCTCTATCCTATACCACTCCATATCATCAATGTCTTCCACAGAAATGGCAGTCTACTCCTCTGCTTGTGCTAATTACGAATGGAATGGTAAACATCACATTCTTTGACTGCTCTATTGTCTTTGATTCCATAGTTAGTAACATCTATTGTACTTTGGTATTGGTATTTTGGTGGTGGCGGTGGTGGCAGTGGTAGCGATGGTGCTGGTGGTGGTGATAGTGTTTGTGTAGTTGTTGTTGTTGCTGCTGCTGTTGTTGGTGGTGGTCTTTTTTGCCTTTTAACTTTTACTAGTTACTTGTTTCAGTCATTTGACTGCTGCCATGCTGGGGCACTACCTTGAAGAATTTTTAGTGGAATGAATCGACCCTAGTATTTTTTTTTTTTTTTTGGCTTTTTAAACCTGGTACTTATTCTATTGATCTCTTTGCTGAACTGCTAAGTTATAGGGAAGTAAACACACCAACACTAGTTGCTTATGTGGGAATAAACAAAGACACAAACATCTATCTGTCTGTCTGTCTATCTATCTATCTATCTATCTATCTATTTACCTACCTATCTATCTATCTACCTATCTATCTATCTACCTATCTATCTATGTATCTATCTACCTATCTACATACATTTATGACATATTATGCTTTACATATATAATATATAAAATATAAAATATCAGTAATTATTAAAATATATAACATATAGCAATAGAAATTGGGATAATATCTTACAGCTGTTTCAGCCAAGAGGCAAAAAATACCTCATTCTACCTTTAGCCCTCCAGGTGACTGAAGTAATTAGTAGATGAAATTGAGGTACTTGGGTGTTTCTCTAGGCTTCATCAGAGATTTTTTAGAAAGTACATAAGTTCATCATCATCATCGTCATTTAACATCTGCTTTCCATGCTAGCATGGGTTGGACGATTTGACTGAGGACTAGTGAAACCAGATGGCTAATAAATATAAACACACACACACATCGATCCTTTTACATATACATAAATATACATAAACATATATACCCACACTTAAATGTACATACATAAATGCCTGTATATGCATACAAATGAATCAATTATTATTATCATTATTATTAGATGCATTATATTATTCATATTAGATAAAATATAAACAGAGGTATGAGAAAGTTATAAGAGGAGTAATATTGTAATTTATAAAATCAAATCTTAAAATTATTTTAGTTATGTAAGAATAAAACTGTATACATGAAACTATATATACATGAGTATACCAGCAGTATATTGGATAGATATATCCCTTAGTTGGTTGGATTCACAACCTCTAACTTTCTTGGAATATATATATATATATATATATACTCTTTTACTCGTTTCAGTCATTTGACTGTGGCCATGCTGGAGCACCGCCTTTAGTTGAGCAAATCGACCCCAGGACTTACTCTTTGTAAGCCTAGT
>NW_026330048.1:7908-8800 GCF_001194135.2 Octopus bimaculoides
CTACCAAATCCACTCACAAAGCTTTGGTCAGCCCGAGGCTATAGTAGAAGACACTTGCCCAAGGTGCCACGCAGTGGGACTGAACCCGGAACCATGTGGTAGGTAAGCAAGCTACTTACCACACAGCCACTCCTGCGCCTATATATATATATATATATATATGACAAGCTTCTTTCAGTTTCCACCTTTGGCCAGCCTGAAGCTATAGTAGAAGACACTTTCCCAAGGTGTCATGCAGTGGAACTGAACTCAGGACCTAGTGGTCGCAAAGCAAACCTCTTTACCATGCAGCCACGCCTGCACCTGGTGGTTGTAGTGGTGGTGATGATGATGATTGTGTTGGTATTCGTGGTGGTTTCGGTGGTGATGCTGATGGTTGTAGGTGTTACATGAAATAAAGGACCTTCTCATCATTATTAATGTTACAACAACAAAAACAACAACAGTTGTTGTTGTTTTTGTTGTTGCTGTTGTTTCTATTATGATGGAAGAGGCTTTGTGTTTGTAAACAATAGTGTGAATTTGTAACTATATCAAACAACAACTACGACGACAACGTAAATGGTGGTGGTGATGACGACAATGACGATGGTGATGATAATGATAAGGACCGTGGTGGTGGTGGTGGTGGTGACAATAATGTTGAGAATGACGAGAATGTTAGTGACGATGATGACGGTGGTGATGGTGATGGTGTTGGTGATCATGATGATGAAGATGATGATGATGATGATAGCTGTCGTCCTATTCTCAACCATCGCATTACTGCAAAATATCCAATTCACTCTCTCTCTCTCTCTCGCTTCTTGCATTCTGTTGAAGTTGCACACCCACTCCCCCCACTCCTTCTCTCCCTCCACCTCTTTCACTTCCACCCCACCCCCCACCTCTC
>NW_026330049.1:0-281 GCF_001194135.2 Octopus bimaculoides
TAATCGACTGGTCCCCCTCCCCCAAAATTTCGGGCCTTGTGCCTAGAGTACAAAAGAATATAATATAATACAATGTGTGTATGTGTGTGTGTGTCTGCATATGAAATTTGTACGTATATATAATTAATATGCATATAATATGTATATTTAGTCTACATATACACATACATTTACGTAGTATCGAAATATACAATATATATGCATGTGTGTGTAATATATAAGCACACACACACACACATGTGTGCGTTATGATATATATACAGGGATATATATATATATAT
>NW_026330049.1:291-595 GCF_001194135.2 Octopus bimaculoides
TATATATATATATATAGCTGTATATATGATATATAAGTATATATGTATATATGAGTGTATGTGTGTATGCAAATGTGTGTGTGAGTGTGTGTAAGTATGGTCGTACGTACAAGCATGCGTGTGGTAACTTGATATACATGTGCTCACAAGGCACATCTCGTAATGCATACGCGCGCGCGCGCGCACGCACACATATATATTCCTATATACTCTACGTACACATACATATACATACATATACATACATGCACACAACATGCATGCATACGCACATACATGCATACATGCACACACACACACACAC
>NW_026330049.1:605-727 GCF_001194135.2 Octopus bimaculoides
ACACACACACACACACATACACACAAAAATATATATACATATATATATACAAACAACATACACATATAAGTATATATATATATATTATATATATATACATATATATGTATGTACACACACAC
>NW_026330049.1:737-935 GCF_001194135.2 Octopus bimaculoides
TATATATATATATATATATATATATATACATATATATTGTATATATACACATATATATATACATACATGCATATTTATATATTTATGTGTGTGTATATCCTTTTTAATATATATATTATATATGTATATTATATATATATGTATTATATATATACACTATATATATATAGATTATATATATATTTATAATATACATAT
>NW_026330050.1:0-263 GCF_001194135.2 Octopus bimaculoides
CCATACACCCACCCATACAAACACATACAAAATCACATAAATAACATTTGATATGCATTGACCTATAAGGGAAATCATAAACACACACACACACACACACACACATGCGTATGTATTTATATCCATATACACTTACACATACATATACCCATATATTCACACACGCACGCACACACACATACAATTTCACACACACTCACATTGATTCTAGTGGCCAATGACCTATAAAATAGCCACACACTCACACACACACACTCGCATAC
>NW_026330051.1:0-363 GCF_001194135.2 Octopus bimaculoides
AAAATTATGATGCTATGATGCTAGGCGTTTCCATTATTTTGTCCAACCCCAGTAAATATATCAGCCGAAATGTTGTGTTAACAACAAACAAGATGAGGACAAATATCCGTCAAATGTAAATAATGTAAATAATTCCTCATCTCTTAAATATAGAACCCAGTATATATGGATATATATATGTATATATGCATATATATATATGTGTGGCTATGTATATATATATGTATATATACATGTGTATATATGTATATATATGTATATATATGTGCATATATGTACATATATGTGCATATATGTACATATATGTGCGTATATGTATGTATATATATATATATATATATATATATATATATATATATATAT
>NW_026330051.1:373-495 GCF_001194135.2 Octopus bimaculoides
GTGTGTATGCATATATATGTATATGTATATATATGTGTGTATGCATATATATGTATATATATATGTGTGTGTGTTTATGTATATATATATAAATATGTATTTTTTCACTGTGTACAAATAAC
>NW_026330052.1:0-381 GCF_001194135.2 Octopus bimaculoides
GTAAGTGAACAAAAATGAAAGTGACACTCAACAAATTTAAGGGTTACATGTATTATTGAATAACAGTTTGACTCGGCATCATTCAACTTTCATAGGCTCATAGAAAGAACGTAACCGGTCAGGCATTTTGGAGATCGAGTAACAGGAAATGAACACATTCAAGATGGCTTCTAGATGTTTGGTCTCTATCCGTCAACTCAGATTACGAAACGGCATTCTTATTTTTATTCTCAGGTCACGTGATCTAGAAGTTAGTAGGAAGAGTTGCTGCAATGTCTTGAGTCTACGGTATTGTTTATTTAGCGATATCAGTTCATTGCACTTGTTGCTAGACATGTTAGAGCGGGGTGTTGCTACGAGTAAGAGGAAGACTAGCACTAT
>NW_026330053.1:0-879 GCF_001194135.2 Octopus bimaculoides
CACACACACACACACACACACATATATATAACCATGTAACTAAGGAGTTACATGATGCAGGCATTTCGAATCCGCATGAAGGAATACTTCTAGCATGAAATGGAATATGGTTTCGTTGCTGCTATTGCTTTCAATTTTACCTGGAATTCAGAGTCCTTTTACTCGACATTCTTATAATCTACACTTGTCTTCCCGATACCTGCATACACATGCTAAAGAGGTGGTTCCTAAATGTTTACCATTTTCGTGGAATTACCTTCCACTTATGTCTCAGATTAAAAATCTTTCAACTTGGAGAAGTATTTAAAGCGTTAGGTATTCTAGATTGCATATATTGATCCAAAATTAATAGAAAAAAGATTATTGATGAGTTTAAAGAAACGAGTTGATGGCCACGGCTGGACTTTTCTCTTTTTCGTTTCTTTGAGTATATGTCTATATTGTCAGGATTGCCCTTCTTGATATATATATATATATATATATATATATATACACACACACATATATATATATTCACACACACATATTATGCATGAATGTATAAGTATATATACGTATATTTTTATTTATATATATATAAATATATACATATACATATAAATATATACACATGTATATACATATATATATATACAAGAATAAGGGCAAGGAATCATCAATTAATAATAGAATTAATAATTAACAATTTTGCCAAGTAGTTCAGTATGAAAAAACCTTTATCGGTAAAACCATTTATCATCATATATATACAGGGATTAGCATTGAGTTGCTTCTCCAACATACTGAAAATTTAGAAATAGCAGTCAAAGAATCAGTAGTTCTTTGACTGCTATTTCTAAATTTTCAGTATGTTGGAGAAGCAACTCAATGCTAATCCCT
>NW_026330053.1:1267-2017 GCF_001194135.2 Octopus bimaculoides
TATATATATATATATATATATATGTCTCCGTATTCTTTCTGTTGAAGAGCGTAGCTCGAAACGTCAAAGACTTTCCGTATTCCCGAGCGTCATACTAATATATACTTTTGTTATTTACACCACCTGTCCTCGTCTGTTGTTATTATTTGTATATTCTCCCATATATATATATATACATATATATATATATTCACACACACATATTATGTATGAATGTATAAGTATATATACGTATATGTTTATTTATATATATATAAATATATACATATACATATAAATATATACACATATATGTACATATATATATATAGATAGATAGATAGATAGACAGACAAATGGATAGATAGATAGATAGATAGACAGACAGACAGACGGACAGACAGAAAGACAGGCAGACAGACAGACAGACAGACAGACATACAGACAGACAGACAGATGGATAGATTGATAGAAAGAGAGAAAGAGAGAGAGAGAGATAAATACATAGATAGAGAGGGCGAGAGAGAGAGAAACCGGAGGAGAGGGATGTATAGAGAGAGGGGCAGAGAGAGAGGACATAGTCTTGTATATTTAAATGGTTTATACTGAAAACAGAAGAGAAAAAAGTTTTAATATATGCCTAGGCATGAAACTATACGTTTGAAATCGTGGATGTATATCTATATACATGAGTGTGTCTCTGTACGTAAGTAAGTGTGTGTATATACATATATATATATATATATATATATATATATATATATATATATA
>NW_026330053.1:5098-7272 GCF_001194135.2 Octopus bimaculoides
ATATATATATATGTGTGTGTGTGTGTGTGTGTGTGTATGTCTTGTATGTATAAGTTAGATTCGGCGGCAGAGAAACCTCTCGTATTTTTACATGGAAAATATTGCGGTTGTTTCCACTGAATGTAGCGAGCTTGTAAAGTTGTTTTCACGATGTTAATGTGTTTTGCTGTTTTATGCTTCCACCATCAAACTGTAGACAGGTGTAAGAACTGGCCTTTTACTGTCCAGCTCTTCATTGAGAATAAGAAATCTCAGTGGTCTTCATTCTTTCTTTCTTTTTCTTATTTATGTGTGTGTGTGTGTGTGTGTGTGTGTGTGTATGTGTGTGTGTGTGTATGTGTGTATGTGTGTATACATGTATGCATGTACTCATATATGTATATATATACATATATATATATGTATATATATATATATATATATATATATATATATATATATATATATATATATATATATATATATATGTATATATACGCATACACATATATGCAAACATATATATTTAGATAGATAGACAGATAGATAAGATAGTTAAATAGATAGATAGATAGACAGACAGACAAACAGATAGATAGATACAGACAGACAGACAGACATACGTACAGACAGACAGACAGACAGACAAACAGACAGGCAGATAGATAGATAGATAGATAAATAGATAGATAGATAGATAGATAGATAGATAGATAGATAGATAGATAGATAGATAGATAGATAGATAAAACGTGTCTCAACTCTGCTTGCATACCAACTGATGGCAAAATAAATTTTTAAAAAATGGAAAGAGAAAAGAAATAAAGAAAACTTCGAAAGGATTTTTAAAAATTCTGATACAAGTGGTTACGAAAGACGACGAGAGATTGAGGCAAGGAAAAGAAAAAGAAAATACAGAGCGAGAGAGAGTGAGAGATGCAGTGAGTGAAACATACACACACCCACACACACACACACAGAGTGGGAGGAAGAAAATGAGAGAGACAGAGTGAGTGAGAGAGAGAGAGGGAGAGAGAGAGAGGGAGAGAGTGAGACCAAGCAGACTGACAGAGCTAGAAGAGAGTTTGGGGTAGATAAAATAGATGTGGAAGACGTGTAGAGGGTATGAATGATAACTATTGCTAGTTAAAGAGACAAACACGGCCATATGGATATATATATATATGTATATATATGTATATATATATGTTCGTAAACATTTAGCAGGCTATTTATTTTCAATCATGAGATCTTATACGTGTATGCATTCATATAAAGTTTAAATGTACATGCATACCTACATAAAGCATAAATGCACGGAAACGCGCATTTATGTATATTTGAATGTGTATGAGCGTGTATGTGTGTGTGTGTGTGTGTGTGTGTGTTTATGTGTGCGTGCGCCTATGTAGACACACAACACACAATACACACATACACACACAACATACATACTCACACGCAACACACACACAATACACACAGAATGCGCGCTTAGATGTAGATATATATACGTTATCTTCATTTTTTACTTGTTTCATTCATTAGACATCGGCCATGCTGGGGCACCGCCTTGAAGAATTTTTAGTTGAACGAATCGACCCCAGGACTTATTTGTACCTATTTTGTCGAACAGCTAAGTTATGAGGACGTAAATACCCCAACACCGGTTCTCAAGCGATGGTGGAGGACAAACACTGACATATGGGCACAGACACATAAATGTATTCATATACATATACGAAGGGCTTCTTTCAGTTTCCGTCAACTAAATCTAGCCACAATCCTTTGGTAGACCTGAGACTATAGTAGAAGACACTTGCCTAAGGTGTCACGCAGTGGGACTGAACTCGGAGCCGTTTCGTTCGGAAGAGAGCATCTTACCAAACAAGCACGCCTGTTCACACACAAGCATCATCGTTGTAATTATATATATACATGTATAATTACATAGTTATATGCTTATATTTAAGTGATCCCTGTGTGTGTATATGTATATATATATATATTGTCTACATATTATATATGTGTGTATCTGTGCGCGGATGTGTGTGCATATAAATATGAATATATAAAACTATATATATATATAAAAAACATGTGTGTGTGCGAGAGTCTGTGTGTATGTCAGTGTGTATATATATATGTGTGTGTGTGTGTGTGTTTGTGTATACATGACTTTGTGTGTGTATGCG
>NW_026330054.1:0-356 GCF_001194135.2 Octopus bimaculoides
ATATATATATATATATATATATATATCATATGTATATATGTGTATGCACCTATATATTTATTTATTTATATATGTATAGATGCAATATAGATGCGCTCACACACGCACACACGCGCAGACGCACCCCCCTCGCACACACGAGTACATATGCGCACACATATACATATACTCAAAGCCATAAATATTTGTAAATGTTTATATTCATATAAATGATGTAAATGGATTTCCATCGCTTTCGACGATGAATTTTCCAGTTGCTCGATTAATTGAATGCCCACTTGTGAAAGTGACGTGTAAATGGCTTTGAATTCGTTCCACAACCACGTGTACTCATTACGTAATTTTCAGATAGAAGC
>NW_026330055.1:0-309 GCF_001194135.2 Octopus bimaculoides
GGCATCCGCGTGTGCGCCCGTACACACACGCGCACACGTTCATACGCGCATACACGTTCTTGCATGCACACACGTGCACTCTCACATGTATATGTATGCATACACAAAGAAGCAAAGTTCACAAGTCATAAACACATACACACACACACATACATCCACACATATATATATATATATATATATATATATAAATATAAAAATAAAAATGTTAAAAGAACCTCATTTTAAAATATATTATAAAATTATATATACATATATAAAAAAAAAACCTATACACATACAAACCACCATACACACACATATACGCAT
>NW_026330056.1:0-562 GCF_001194135.2 Octopus bimaculoides
ATCCCTTCGTCAGTTGTCCCTGTTCCATCTACTCCGCGTTTCGAAGGCAACGAGAGGTATTGGTATCTAGAAGACCCAGATAGTGGCAGGTAACGCTCAGTAAGTGCCATGGACAGACGGCAATAAAACTCTTGGTTCGATAATGATACGAGTTTGGAGTCTAACGTGGGTCTTGTATTAGCATACATATATGATATATATTAGACAGAATGAGATAGCAAAACCAAGGCTGTAAGGAGTTTTCAGGACATTTATAAGGAAATAGTTTTACTATATATATAAACACACACACACATACATTTATATAGATTTATACCCATATAAATGGAGATACATACAAACATACATATATACATAAAATTAACCAGCTGATTCGCACATTACATATGCAATTTGTAAGTGGAACAGTAAAACTATGGAAGACAATACTCAGTTTTAAAATATCTCATTGTTTACTACTTTGCTATTTTCCGAAGATGGAACTTTGTTTCGTTGTTAGAAACCAGCTCCTTCTTCAGAGGAGGACTTTGAATGATTAAATTCAGAAAAGACACACTTGCAC
>NW_026330057.1:0-658 GCF_001194135.2 Octopus bimaculoides
GGGGGGGGGGGTAGTCATTTGACTGCAGCCATGTTGGAACACCAATCTGAAGAGTTCAATCAAACAAATCGTGCCAAACACTTATCTTCGTTGAGTCTGGTAATATTTCTATCGGAGTCTTTTATCGAACAGTTATGTTCTGGAGATATAAACAAGGCAGCATTAGTTGTCAAGCGTACATATGTACGATGGACTTCTACACAGTTTCCTTAAATTTACTCACATGTGACTGATTATTGTTTGTTTTTTTCAGACAAAAGGTGCCGCGCGCGCGCCTACAACACATATAGTTATAATTGATAATGAAGCAATCTGATAAATATTAAGAAATTCATTGATCATATTAGAAAATGTGAACATGGAATACGATCACTGAAACAAAACAAAAAATTATATATAAATTCTGGCAGAGGCGGGATTCGAACCCACGCCTCCGAAGAAAATGGTGCCTTAAACCAACACCTTAGACCGCTCGGCCACGCTACCTGCTTGATATATAATATGAAATTTTAATATCAAAGGTTGTTTTTTTTTTCCAGATAATATTTATATGAAGGAGTCTTTTATATATCACTATTTTCAAAGCATGTATGAATGTGTATATGTATGCATATCGGGCTACTACTACTGGTGGTGGTGGTGGTGGTGGTGGTGGTGG
>NW_026330057.1:1621-2876 GCF_001194135.2 Octopus bimaculoides
ATATATATATAAGACAAGGCATTAATAATGGTCATTATATATTCTTTATTGTAGTAAATTTGACTTACAGCTGTTTCCAGTAATCATTATAGGTTCATTATTGATAGGTTTACTCAATTGGCCTATTGGTCGGTTGAGAAAAATTGAACAATCTAGAAAACTGACGCTATCTTCGTCAGACTGAGTTGGTGTTTTTAATGTCCCCGTAATTTAGCGGTCCGGCAGAAGACATCGATAGAATAAGTACTACGTTCGATTCGTTCGACTAAAACTCTTCAAGGTTGTGCCCCCATCATGGCCGCCGTTTAATGACTGAAACAAATAAAAAAGATAGAAAATATATACGTGTGCCTGTGGGTGGGGTTGTGTACTCATGTATATGTTTATGTATAATAACATGAAAGAGATTTGGCTAGTATTTCTAGCAAAATATATCAGGTCGTTGACTTGGGCTTCTTTTGCTACGTAATGTACACAGGAATGGAATGAACGTGACAACCCTGTAATTCCGCCGATCTAAAGAATAAGATCCCTGTCTGTATGTATTCAGATATGGCCTCACTTATCGCTATAAAACATTTTACAGAGCTTCCAGCTGAAATTTCAAATGGATTGATTACACAACCACATTCGTTGTACCCCGATATCTGACATGCGTGCGAAAATGCACGTCTATAGACACGCACTGATCTACAGGCAAACATGCACACATATTCATGCACATGCATTCATGCGTTTATACATTCATGGGTGTGTGTGTGTATATATATTATATATACATATGTGTATATATATAAATTATATATATATGTATATATATGTACATATATACTTATATATGTGCATATATACGTATATATGTACATATATACATATATGCATATATGTGTGTGTATGTATGTGTGCATGCGTACATACCTGTGTATATCTATTCATGCACTATATATATATATATAAGTTAAAAACAAGACAAAAAACAATAACAAAAAAGCAACAAAGTGAGGACGTGATACGGATAGTGTTATTAGACGCTCGGGAAGGGAAAGAGAGAGAGTATGACGTTTCGGGCGGAGCCCTTCGTCGGAAAGACGGAAAGTTCAAAGAATGGAAAAACGGAGGAAGAAAAAATCGGCACCGATGCCCACGAGGTTACATTGTGGAAGGACCGGAAGAGGAGGTGGTGGAGGAAAAGTTCTTTCTAAGACAGGAGAGTGAAAAAGGGAGGTGAATATGTGTGTGTGCGCGAGGGTCTGCA
>NW_026330057.1:5118-6061 GCF_001194135.2 Octopus bimaculoides
ACCGATGCTGGTGTGTTTACGTCCCCCGTAACTTAGCGGTTCGGCAAAAGAGACCGAACCGATAGAATAAGTACTAGGCTTACAAAGAATAAGTCCTGGGTGTCGATTTGCTCGACTAAAGGCAGTGCTCCAGCATGGCCGCAATCAAATTACTGAAACAAGTAAAAGAATAAAAGAAAAGAAAAATGTATATTATTGCATATCTTTCCGCCTTTTTTCAGCTTCTCCCAATAGGTGACATGTTACAGTGAGGCGATCTCCTTTTGTGTAGCTACACTGGATCGCTTCGAGTTCCGCTATTAATTTTACACGGTGGTTGGTCAGTAGTCTGAACAGCTGAGGACAAATGTCCATCGAAGAACCACCACCATGGTTTCCTTTTCACTCATTCTGAAAGTTCTAAGGGTCCATCCTGCTAGCTGCCTGCCTTTTATTACAGACTTAGTAATACGCACCTGGAAAGAGGCGCCATTACTCATGTCAATTCCTAGGTCGTGCACCGATTTTGATTCAGGGATTGCAGTCCATTCCTGTAACAATGTAACCTGCCTGCATTTCATTCAGCTTTCTGTGCTGGTAGCGAAGGGTTTGAAATTTCTGCATTAATTCATCATATATGCATTTATGTATGTATGTATGTATGTATGTATGTATGTATGTATGTATGTATGTATGTATGTATGTATGCATGTCAATTTTAGTATCAGCTGTTGCTACTAAGGGCGACTCGAAAGATCAGGAAATAGGGGTGCTTTTATGTTAAAGGTTTATGACATCGTTGTCTAGGGAATAGAACACGCAACAGTTTCTTGCTTAGCAAAATGACTGATAGGTATCCTACAGCGCTGATGAGAGTAAATTAATGATTCTGTGTGCGTGTGTGTGTGTGTGTGTGTGTGTGTGTGTGTGTGTGTGTGTGTGTGTGTGTGTGTGTGTGTGTGTG
>NW_026330057.1:7495-8366 GCF_001194135.2 Octopus bimaculoides
ATATATATATATATACACGCGCACACATATGTACACACACATACACACATTCATATTATACATGATTTGAAAGTAAACAACTACAAACAAAAACGATACAAAGCAGCTGTATACTAATTTTTTATATTATTATTATTATTATTATTATTATTATTCTGATAAGATTCGTGAAATTCCCTAGATGTCACGAGACTGTAAACACCGGAAGCATATCGCACCGGAAGTTTATCCACCGCTTGCCGGTGCCATCGTCATCATTCGTCATCAGCCTCGTCATCGACGTTATCATCACCATCATCATCATCATCATCATCATCGCCACCATGACCACCACTACCACAACAATCACCGTACTACGAATATCTCCATCGCTGCGGTAATAAGTATAATATTTCAAATGGCTTAAGATTGAAGTAATCTTTACCATAGTTCGATGTGGTGAGCACGATAACTTTAAATTTATGCAGACTACACCGGATTAGAAGTGTTCAATAACGATTAACTAAACTAAATAAGAACAAAAATTATTTTTAAATATATATATATATATATATTTCGTATGTGTATTTCGTGTGCAAGATTCTTGATGTGGATACGTGTGTTGAAAGAAATACAATTAAACCTTGGGAGAGGCATTATGCCTGTAATAAACACACGCACTGGTTCAGTCCTTTATTAATTTATATAGTTTTTTGTTAAATTATTTCATTGCACTCTTGCAATCTCTTCAGTAACTTGTCTCTCCACTTCCATTTATTTTGAATGTATGATCTAGCGTTGTTTTGGCGTTGTTTCGAAACTGTTTGGTATGAGCATGTGAGTGTGTGCAAGCTCGTATGTGTGCACGCTCATATGTATGCACGCACTTATG
>NW_026330057.1:9060-9353 GCF_001194135.2 Octopus bimaculoides
ACAACTCATTTCTATAGCTAAGTGAACTAGAGCAACGTGAAATAAAATGCCTTGCTCAAGAACACAACACGTAGCCCGCTCTGGGATTCAAACTCACAACCTCACGATCGTAAGCTCGATGCTCTAACCACTGAGCCATGCGCCTTCACACACACACACACACACACACACATACACACACACACACACACACACACACACATATATGTGTGTGTATATATGTATGTATGTACACACACACACACGTGTGTGTGGTGTGTGTGTGTGTGTGTGTGTGTGTGTGTGTGTGTGTG
>NW_026330058.1:0-634 GCF_001194135.2 Octopus bimaculoides
CATCGATGACGGTCAATTGAAGACCGTCATTGAGAGAGAGCCACGTAAAATTACTCGAGAACTGGAAAAAGAACTTCACATTAGCCAGAAAACTGCCTGCAACCATTTTCATGCGATCGGAAAATCAGAAAAGCTCGACAAATGAGTACCACCTGATTTGAATGAGAATCAGAAAATGTGCAGATATGAAATGTGCTCGTCGCTTCTTCGCCGTAACCAGACCGATCCATTTCTCGACCGTACTTACGATGAAAAGTAGATTCTGTATAATAATAAAAGATGTTTTTCGCAGTGGACCAAAATGAAGCACAGAAAAGCTTCCCTAAACCCGATCTCTTCAAAAAGGAGGTTATGGTGATTGTTTAGTGATGTGCTGTTGGACTCATCCACTATAACTTATTAAAACCCAGAAAAACCATTACTGCAGAAATATATTACCAAGTAATTGCCAAAATGAACGAAAAACTGCTACTCCTCTGTCCCAGACTGGTCAACAGAAAAGGGCCAATCATTCTTAATGACAATGCTCGACCACACGTTTCACTAATGACGCTCCAGAAGTTTAGGGAATTTGGTTACGAAGCTCTTCCCTACTCAGCCTATTCCCCAGACCTTTCTCCCAACGACTTCCACT
>NW_026330059.1:0-289 GCF_001194135.2 Octopus bimaculoides
AAGGTAACTGGGTAACATTGTTATTTCAGGTGTGTGAAGAGTTCGCGTTGAATACGTCTTCGCCAATTCTTCATTTCGAAAAATCACCTGTACTTGTGCAAATCTATACCAAGTAATATAGGATTTTTTTATCCCAAATTGATTGCAAACATTTTTGAATTTTGTCTATAGTGGCCTGTTCCGGCCTTCTATTTTTAGTGTTTATTATTTTGTATATTATTGTTTTTCTACTTGTTTCTTGTTGTGGTATGTTTAAGTGTACTTCACCGCTTTCTTTGGTGATTAATTT
>NW_026330060.1:0-459 GCF_001194135.2 Octopus bimaculoides
TATACATAACATGCACGTCTTATAAGGAATTCTGATATTCTTTTCATTGGAACTATTCTCACGGCAGATATGGAAATTTAAGGCATATTAATGAGTCAAATTTAAAAGTATTCTTATATCTCATGTATTTACACATCCTCATCTTGTATATGCGATTCACATTTGATTTCTGAATTTCACACAATAGGCACATGTACGGAAGATTTATATGTAGTTCACTGGAATGGCTTTCATTCTGATGTGATTCAGTGAACCAAGGTACTCCAGTAATACTCAATATTTTGGCAATGATATCGACCCAGGTATTTTTCATTATATTTCTTTCCTTATTTTTCTATATTGTAATCAGACACGGATAAAAAAATATAGGGAAATTCCCTCATGGAAGATAACACCACTGGACATGAAAAATACTTGGTACTTATGTGAAAATATATCGCTTTCTGCCGTTTCTGATAT
>NW_026330061.1:0-225 GCF_001194135.2 Octopus bimaculoides
AGCAGCAGCAGCAGCAGCAGGCTCATCGGCAATAAAACCGTAGCTGCAACAACAATATCAACAACAACAGGTGTAATAGCAACAACTGATATTAGCGGCGTTAGCAACAGAACTCGCAACAACAATAGCAACACAGCTGTAATGGTAGCAGAAGCAATAAGCAACAGTAGCATTATCAACACCAGTAGCAACAGTAATAATAACAGCAACTGCGACTGCAGCAAC
>NW_026330062.1:0-450 GCF_001194135.2 Octopus bimaculoides
GGGAAGCCAGATATTTTCAGGCGTCAATCTCGCGCTTTAGTACTTGTAAGAGACTAGACTTGAATTTGACAGAAGAAAGGACTGTGTAGGGCTAGTACGTTGTAAGAAGGGGTGTGAAGCCTCAAAAACCCACTTAGAAGCTTCCAGCTGTCTGACAGTTATCGAATGTATTAGCTTCTGCGTGGGGCCCTAGGTATATTTTCCCAGCTAATAAGCAGGCACACGCTGAGGTTGTGACAGCTGCAACAATTTCTTGATGGTGGACGTGTGTTGGCACCATTTGTGAGACACGTCTTTCCACAGCTCGGTCTCCTTGACAGGGCTGTAGTTCTTGGTGAAGGAAACCCCCAAATTCTCTGCCTGCTACCTAGAATATCACCAGACGTATCCAGCCCTCTACCAGTCGATCATGCACTTGTTGAGTGTCCGACAATGATAATGAAGGAAGGT
>NW_026330063.1:0-706 GCF_001194135.2 Octopus bimaculoides
AAATTACCACTAAACCTGGTCACAAATGACAGTCCAATTTGTAACATAAGTAAACATTCCCGTTCACCAGAAGTGCTGTGTCAATGCCACCTTATCATTTGGGATGAATGCACCATGTCACATAGAGGTGTAATGGAAGCTCTTGATACGACCTTACAGAACATCAGAGGCAACAATAAATCTATGGGAGGAGTTATATTAGTTTTATCAGGAGACTTCAGACAGACATTGCCAGTCATTCCGAGACGAACAAGATCTGATGAAATAAAAGCATGCATTAAGTCTTCACAACTATGGAATAAAGTACAGAAATTTTCCTTCAATACTAATGTGCGAGCTTTATTACATGGGGACCAATGTGCAAAACAGTTTTCAGCCTGGCTCCTCCATTTAGGAAATAGGAAAGTACCATTTGATGGGAATGGTGATATCAGTTTGGCTCATATTGCTATCATGTTGAATTCCCCAGCTGAATTAAAGATCAGGATATTCCCAGTCTTATGTAATAATTATAATTCACATAAATGGTTGTGTGAAAGGGCAATTCTTGCTCCAAAAGATGAGACAGTAGCAAGGATTAACCATGAATTAATGAATAAGATTCCAAGTCCTTGATGAAAATCAAGCTGTCCATTACTGTTTAGAATTATTCACTAGCCTGGCTAAGTCAAAATGGTTTTTTGTATTCTTCCTTTCTACTTGGAGA
>NW_026330064.1:0-556 GCF_001194135.2 Octopus bimaculoides
GTTGGACGATTTGACTGAGGACTGGTAAAACCGGATGGCAACACCAGATCTTTTACTCTTTTACTTGTTTCAGGACTTATTCTTTGGAAGCCTAGTACTTGTTCTGTCGGGCTTTTTTGCCGAACCGCTAAGTAATGGGGACGTAAACGCACTACCATCAATTGTTAGGCAATGCTGTGGGGTCTAACACAGACATACACATATACACACACACACACACACACACACACACACACACACACATATATATATATATACATATATACGACGGGCTTCTTTCAGTTTCCGTCTACCAAATCCACTCACAAGTCTTTGGTCAGCCCGCGGCTATAGTAGAAGACACAGTGGGAATGAACCCGGAACCATGTGGTTGGTAAGCAAGCTACTTACTACACAGCCACTCCTATGCCTGTATATATGTATATGTATAAACATTTTAGTACCAGTTTCAGTCATTGAGACTTTTTCAGCTGTAAATATGGAAAACAATTAAATTTCAGAAAAAATAAAAGAATATTTGCATAGTATTCAAATAGAAGGGGCATTTTCCTTGTTT
>NW_026330065.1:0-254 GCF_001194135.2 Octopus bimaculoides
TTAAAAAAAATAATATTGATGAGAGTCAGAACAAGGGTAAGAGTGAAATTTTAAATGATAATGCATATATGTATACAGAAAATTCAGTTAAAACACTTCTATTTTATGCAAGACCCTAAATATGTATACACAGACACACACACACACACACACACATATATATATATATATATATATATATAGTGTAGTTATACACATACACACACATATATCCACATATATCCACATATACATATATATATATATATACACAT
>NW_026330066.1:0-302 GCF_001194135.2 Octopus bimaculoides
TCAAATGACTGAAACAAGTAAAAGAGTAAAAGAGTAAAGAGTATATATATTTATAAGGGACCTGGAAGTTGTTGTTTGCAAACAGCAGCAGTAATTTTCTTCAGCTGAATACACGTCATTGACAGGTTAAAATTACCCAAACACGACAACTTTAATACGAAATAACTTCTAAAATACAAAAGTTTGTCAAAAACGTTAAGAGTAAACCCTGTTCTATGTGACACATGCTACCAGTATCCGAAGTTTCAAACTGTTTAGTTAAAAAATTAATAAAAAATCTGGCCGTCAAATTGAATAGATCC
>NW_026330067.1:200-345 GCF_001194135.2 Octopus bimaculoides
TGTGTATATATATGTATATATATATGTGTATATATATGTATATATATATAGATATGTATATATATGTCTATATATATGCATGTATATACATATATATACATGCAAGGAACGTGAAAATCACGGTGGTGCACCAGCATGACCGCAG
>NW_026330068.1:0-274 GCF_001194135.2 Octopus bimaculoides
ACACAAATGAAGATTTTTAATTCAAGAGAGATTATTCCCCTTCACATCAACACCGGAGGAATTACTATGCATTATATTGAGCATAGTAGTTTCGTACATCTAAAAGGAACCATCCGGAGTATAAAGTATACACAACAGCAATGGCAAGAAGAACAAAAGTAACTTTTTAAAATATATCAACCTTATACATTTACCAAGATACTCTGCATCACAAAGTGCAGTGGATATGTTATTATACAAATCTTTAAAATCAGTAACGCATAGATATAACTGG
>NW_026330069.1:0-612 GCF_001194135.2 Octopus bimaculoides
TATATATATATATATATATATATATACACGACAGGTTTTTTTCAGTTTCCATCCAACAAGTCTACTTACAAGGCTTTGGTCAGCCCAGGACTATAATAGAAAAAAAACTTAATGTGCCACACAGTAGGACTGAACCTGAAATTACATGATTGGGAAGCGAACTTCTTAACCACACAGCCATACCTGCAATGAGTACAGCCATATTATAATAATTTAATAACATATATACATGTATAAAAAGCTATAATAACCTCATTAAGACTCCAGTCTTGTAACTTGTCCACAACCAACTTGGCACAGTCTGTGTTATGGCAGTTCTTACGAGATTGGTTTTCAGTAGTTTTCTTGTTTATTAGCTTGAAGAGACCACCAATCTTTTCCTCATCACGGTTTTCTTCTTCAGATGATTCTTCCTCATCTATAGTAAAAAAAGGAACGAGTTCAATAAGATGGTTTTACTCATTTATTTTCTTCTTTGTTCCCTTTATGTTATACAGTCATTAACAAGTACATTCTTATTTCTTAGAATATTTATATCACAATTACTCTTTTACTCTTTTACTTGTTTCAGTTATTTGACAGCGGCCATGCTGGAGCACCGCCTTTAGTCGA
>NW_026330070.1:0-440 GCF_001194135.2 Octopus bimaculoides
CACCATCATCATCATCATCATCATCATCATCATCATCATCATTATCATCTAGTTCGTTGTCATTGATAAGTCCTTCGAAATCATTATTAAAAAAATCACACGCGCACAGACACACACACACACATACACACGCACACACACAAATACTAACATACACACACACACACACACACACAAACTCCCAACAACTCATGAATCAAACGACGACGGAAAAAAAACACAGCAGCAAACCACCCAATAAAACATAAACAAACAACAACAATAATTAGTACAAAAACAAAGCAACATTAACCAACCTGTCATATTTTACTGTTGTAATTTTCATTTTGTTTTTATATTCATTTCATATTACTTTTATATTTGTTTTATGTTAGTTTTATGTTGATTTTTATACTTGTTTTATGTTGTTGTTATGTTTGTTTTATGTCGGTTTTATTGAG
>NW_026330071.1:0-371 GCF_001194135.2 Octopus bimaculoides
TCAACTTAATGTGACAGTCCCATGAAGGGAATAATAATACTGCTATTTAGCCCTTGGAAGCAGCATCGCTTCCTGTCGGCCTTGACACATTTCCTGTGTCCTTATGTTTACAAGGTGGAGACAAGCACCTCCACTTAGCTAAGACTGCATCCAGAGACATGTTTCTGAGTCTTTGCTCGTCATCAGTCTGGAGTAGCAATGGCCTGTTAGTTGGTGATGACTGTCAAGCTCTCGTAAACATGATAATTCCAGTGAAACACAATAGAAATAATACTTGTAAACATAAGGACACAGGAAACGTGTCAAGTCCAACAGGAAGCAGTGGTGCTTCCTAGGGCTAAATAGCAGTAGTATTATTCCCTTCATGGGAC
>NW_026330072.1:0-394 GCF_001194135.2 Octopus bimaculoides
AGTCTACTGTCAGCAATTAGAGTGTTTGAACCAAGCTTTGAAGAAAAAAATTCCTGCTTTAGTTAATCAGAAAAGGAGTAATGCTTCATCAGGACAATGCACGACCCCACACTGCAAAGATCTCATCACAGATGATCGAAGAGCTTGTTTGGGAAAAAATTCCTCATCCACCTTATTCTCCCGACCTTGCTCCTTCAGACTACCATTTGTTTTGTAGTTTACAGAATCATTTGGGGGACATAACTTTTGAAAGCCAGGAGGAGGTCGAAACTGACATTTCAGAGTTCTTCACTTTGAAACCAAAAGAGTTTTACATTGATGATATTAAAAAGCTTGTAAATAGGTGGAAGGAAGTCATAGTTAATCAGGGAAAGTACATTGATGATTAAATTTC
>NW_026330073.1:0-433 GCF_001194135.2 Octopus bimaculoides
GAGCACTCTCTCTGGAAGCATTTCGATATCTTCCTGAGTTCCCTGAATAACAGCGGAGATGCTCTGCCCGTGCCAATTTTGTGGGGCAGTGCCGGTAATTTGGAGGAAGGTAATTTTGTCCGTCCTGTTATACAACAGGGCGGCCATCACCTCCCTTGCCTCAATTTCTGGTGGTACCTCATTCACTTTGACGCGTGCTGTTCTCCTTCCATGTAGGTTGGGAGCAGCACCACTTCTTTCGTTTTCAGGGGACTCACTAAGTGCTCTTGGGCTTTTTCGGCCGTCTCAAATCTGGCCTCTATTGTTCCATATACCCGACCCCTCGCTATGTACTTTATGTCTTTCTATACAGGGGCCAGGCATTTTTCTATTTCGCACGTTTGAAAATGTTTGAATTTTTTCGATGTAGGACAGTACGTTTTGTAAACGACTG
>NW_026330074.1:0-210 GCF_001194135.2 Octopus bimaculoides
ATATATATATATATGTATGTATGTATGTATGTATGTATATATATATGATTTGAAAACACTAAGAAAAAATACAAGAAGAAAACAGACAGTAACGTAGAAGGACATGGTGCACACAAAGTATTAACAGACGCTCAGGGAAGGTAAGAAAATTAGTTTTACGTTTCAAGCAAAGCTCTTCTTCAGAAACAGGAGACAGAGGGAAGTCCAAGA
>NW_026330075.1:0-274 GCF_001194135.2 Octopus bimaculoides
AATAATAATAATAATAATAATAATAATAATAATAATAATAATAGCGATATCAGTAACGAAACACTTAATAATAACTGAAGAAAGAAGAAAATACTTTTAAATGTAAAGTTAGCTGGAGATAAGCATCACCGAAGTGTGGGGACCAAAACCAGAACCAATTCTCAGAATAATGAACGCCTTGGGAATATTTTGAGGTAATGTATATATATATATATATATATATGTATATTTATGTATTTATGAATGTATGTATATATATATATATATATGTATA
>NW_026330076.1:0-924 GCF_001194135.2 Octopus bimaculoides
AAAATACGTACAAAAAACATGTCACCATAAATGGTTTCAGTGATGCAAATTTTTATCCTTTTTCTTTAGCATGACCGCAAATCCCAAACATTTCAAAATTATTGTGTGCGCGCTTGCGTGCGCATGTGTGCATGTGTGTGTGTGTGTGTGTCAGTGAGTGAGAGAGAGAAGAGAGAGGTTAGGAAGCTCCCGCATGTGTGAGTGTATATACTTATGCGAGAGAATATATATTTATACATACCGGATAAACACCACCCATCAGCGACCAGAACTAGGAAACACATTGCTACCAAAACGCCAATTCCCTTCATGGTGATGTTTCAGTTGTCTTGCCTTGTCTCGAAAATTTCGCACTGGATCAAGATTTCGCAGCTTGTCCCAATTCGTAATGTCTCTTCCTCGGTCTGTTTTACTCTTTATATAACCAAGGAACCACGTTGTAGTTGTGTATATGTGTATATATATGTGTATATATATAAACATATAGAGAGTTTAAGAAAGGTGGGTGATATGATGTAACTAAATATTCATAAGGGGAGGATAAGACAAAGGAAATGTAATGCAAATTACTACAGTATTTAAATCTTTAACAATGACAAATTGTTTACAACATTTTGGGGTTTATTTATGATGCGTATAGAAACTAACGCGTAATAGATTTTCTCTTCTTTCTTATTGTAATTCATTTCTCAGAGTCTCGTTAAAACATCACGAAAATATATCAACGCACGTCACGAGTATCAATATTTACTGCTTCTCAAAAACCTGTTTTTTATTACACATTAACAAAAAATACCATCTCACCCGACATTGATTAAAAAACGCTACAAATTATTAGGGAAAGTATGTCAAAGCTTGAATTTGAATGCTATTATATTTGATAAGCATTTACAAGAATGGAAAGTATAAATGACATTCTGAAAT